>NC_079147.1:97215108-97260604 GCF_945859685.1 Eupeodes corollae
AGTTGGATCTTTCTAAGGACAAGATTGCTCGTTGCAAAATGATTCTGGCTATCGACAAGAGTCTTTATGTCCATGTTAAGAATGCAACAACTTCCAAAGAAGTTTGGACTGCTTTGCAAAATCTTTTTCAAGACTCTGGTCTGGACAGGCGCATAGGTTTACTTCAAAAACTATGCTCAGTGGTCCTGGTAGAATGTTCCTCTATAGAAGATTACGTAAGCCAAATCGTTTCGACCGCACAGAAGTTGAATGAAATAGGATTTGCAGTAAATGATGAATGGGTTGGTAGCTTATTATTGAAATGTCTTCCTGATGAATATAGGCCGATGATCATGAGCATTGGTTGCAGTGGAAAAGTAATTTCAGCAGATTCCATCAAAATGAAATTCCTGCAAGACGTTAAATATGATTCCAAATCATCCAATAGTGCTCTTTATCAAAGAGAGGAAGTTTTCCCAATTCACACCAGAAATGGAAGCCTAAGTATGACAAGAAAGGGAAATATCGTTGCTTTAACTGTGGTGGGGTCGGACACTACGCTTCAGATTATCTATCGAAGTTTAAAGGACAAGATTTGAAGTCAGAAAAAGGTGGCTCAATGTTTGCAACGTTTCATGCAGAGTTCCAAACAGCATGAATGGTGTTTTGATAGTGGTGCCACCGATCACATGACATCTGATCCTGATTTTTTCAAGCAATTCAAGCCATTTCAAGGTCAAATTAAGACAGCAAATAACATGTTAATGAATGCTGTTAGTAAGGGCGACATTTCGTTGACTGTTTTAACTCCTAAAGGAAGACGTGATGTTGTTGTTCATGATGCTCTTTATGTCCCGGAATTAAAAGTCAACTTACTATCCATAAAGAAGATTGTGGATCATGACAATATTGTCATCTTCGACAAAGATGGATGTCGTGTCATGAATTCTTCAAATGAAGTCATTGCAAATGGTAAATCTGAAAACGGACTTTACAAGTTGGATACTGCTCCATATAAGAATGCTAATTTTGCAAGAAGTAACCTGGACAATGTTTGGCATCGAAGGTTTGGTCACTTGGGACAAGAAAATTTGAAATTACTTGCTCGAGGCTTAGTTAAGGGTATTGCTTTGAATCAAGATTCTCAGTCGACATGTTTGTCATGTGCAGAAAGCAAGCACCATCGGACAAGTTTTCCATCAGAAGGGTCAGGTCATCAAAAGTACTTCAGATAATACATTCAGACGTATGTGGTCCCAATGGAGGTGAAATCTATAAAGGGAAGTATATATTTTTGTTACTTTCATAGATGATTTCACTCGGAAGGTATTCGTTTACTTTATGAAGACGAAAGATGCTGTGTTGAACTGTTTTCGTGAATTCAAAGCCGAAGTCGAAAACCAACAAGAATCCAGAATTAAAATTTTACGAACGGACAATGGTACAGAATTCATAAACAAAGCTATGCAACTAGAGTTGAAGAAGTCTGGGATTGTTCATCAAACAACCGTTCCCTATGCTCCAGAACAGAACGGTTGGCAGAAAGGATGAACAGAACTCTTATAGAGAAGGCTCGAGCTATGTTGTGTGATGCTAAAATGCCTAAATTTTTTTGGGCTGAAGCAGTTAACTGTGCAAGTTATATTGTCAACCGTTCACCGCATAGAAAGCTTAAAAAAACTCCAGAAGAGTTATGGCGCAATCGCAAACCGGATGTTAGTTCTTTTCGAATTTTTGGTTGCACAGCGATGTCTCACATTCCCAAACAAAAACGACGAAAGCTGGATTCAAAATCCGAAAAATGCATTTTTGTGGGATATTCGAATACTTCCAAAGGTTTCCGTCTGTACAGCCTACAAAAGAAAGATGTTTTCATCAGCCGTGATGTTGTATTTCATGAGGATAACTTTCACTACAAAATTCAAAATGAAAAACACAATGAAGTTCCAAAGTATACAGCTGTAGTGGGGGTACATCCAATAGAGAAACAAGAAAATCTTGTCATAGAAAACGACTACGAGTCATGTTCATCAATCCAGAATTTGAAGAAGAAGCTGGAGAATCTGCTCTCCCACGCCGAAGCGAAAGAATCTCAAAATTACCAAGAGTAGTTACAATGCTGAAACTGTCAACAATTTGGAAGAACCCGAAGACATGGAAGATATGTTATCCAGAGATGACAAAGAAAAATGGATAGAAGCGATGCAGAGTGAGATGAAATCATTTGAGGAAAATGATACCTGGAAATGTGTCGACAAGCCTGATGGAGCCAACATTATCAAGACGAAATGGATATTCAAGAAGAAGCTAAGTGAGATGGATAATGTACGATACAAGGCTCGATTGGTGGTAAAAGGTTTTACACAGAAGAAAGGTATTGACTATGAAGAAACCTATTCACCTGTTGTGAGATACTCTTCTATCCGGTATTTCATAGCATTGTCAGTAAAGTATGATTTGCGAATTGAACAGATGGATGCTATTACTGATTTTCTCCAAGGTGAGTTAACTGAAGATATCTATGTTGAGAAACCGAAGGGGTTTTTGATGGGAAGAGAAGGTCAAGTGATGAAACTGAACAAAGCTGTTTATGGACTTAAGCAATCAAGTTTAGTTTGGAACACCAAATTGGATCGAGTCCTACAAAAACTTGAATTGAAGCGTTCGCAAGTTGATCCTTGCATATACTTCCATAGAAAGGATAAGGCCATGACGTTTCTAGCAATCTATGTTGATGATATCCTAATCTTCACTAACGAAACAGTATTTTATGAAAATCTGAAACTAAATTTGATGAAAGAGTTCAAAATGAAGTTTTTTGGAACCGCGAAGAATTGTTTAGGAATTCAGATTTCACGTGACAAAGATGGAATTTATCTAGATCAAGAAAAATATATATCTGAGATGCTGATGAAATTTAACATGGATGAGTCAAATCCTGTAGCAACTCCTATGGATATCAACATAAAACTGTCAAAAGAGATGTCACCTAAATCTTCAGAAGAAGAAAAGAAATGGCTAAGATTCCTTATCAGCAAGCAATTGGAAGCTTATTATTCGCAGCACAGTGCACTCGACCGGATATTTGCTTTACAGTCAACAAATTAAGCAAATTCAACAACTGTCCTGGCAAAGAACATTGGACTGCTGTCAAGAGACTCTTTAGATATCTGAAAGGGACAAAACCGGCCAAACTGAAATTTTCAAGAAATGGAAATCCTGAATTTCAAATATATTCTGATTCAGATTGGGCAAGCGATTGTGACGAAAGAAGATCTGTCACAGGATACGTATGTATCTTACAGGGAGGTGCTGTGTCTTGGGCGACAAAAACATCAGCCAACTGTTGCATTATCCACAACAGAAGCCGAATATATGGCACTTTCGGCCTCAACTCAAGAAGCAATGTGGATTCGTGGCCTCGAGTCTGAACTGAACCATAATTTTAACAATTGGTCATGAATATATATTGCGACAACAAAAGTGCAGTTCATCTGGCGTCGACAAGCAAGTACTTATCAAGATCCAAACACATTGATGTTAGACATCACTTTATTCGTGAGAAGAAGAACATGAACATTATCTCTTTCATTGGAATTGGAACTGAATCAATGGTTGCAGATTATTTTTACTAAGCCAGTTTCTACCGAAAAACATAATTTCTGTTCTAATAACATGGGTTTACGTTTGAGGTAAATTTTGTTCGAGTGGAGGTGTTGGAAAACTTGTTAAGTTTATACTTGCGATCAAAATCCCTAAGTAATCAAGTTTTGACTATTATGTATAAAGAAAATATTTTTCAATAAAATATTCAGTCTGTCATTTACTTTCGTTATAATCAAGTCGTTTTAATATAACTCTGTTAAAAATATATCAATATCACCTATTAAAATCAAATTTTTAGCCTTAACTATACCAAGAATATTGCTTAATTCTTCAATAAAAATACTTTTACTAAAATCATGCAGTCTATATATACACAACATCAGTCTTGTGACTAACTCGCATCAGTTAACATCGTTCTATCTTTCAATATTTTATCCAAAATGTCTAAAGTCTGCTCTAATTGTGACACTATCATTAAACGCTCAAAAGACGTTAAATTTGTGAAATGTGATTCTTTCTGTGGTCGTTTGTTTCACAAAGACTGTGTTGCAATCAGTGATAATGATTTTGATATAATATCAGAAAAGAGATTATTCTGGAAATGTAAATCTTGCTCTAATCTTAACCTCTCTAACTTTATAATGTCTTTTAATGAACTTATATCAAGTGTTAACAATCTTAGAACTGAACTCTCTTCTTTTATTTCTTCTCATGAGAATAATTCACCGCCTCGAAAAACCGCCAAAAGTGTAGTGACGGAAAATTTAAGAGTGTCGAACAGTTTAAACCTTAATCCATCTATCATAAATAAAAACAATGAAGTGATTGCGTTTGATAACATGAATAATAACCAACCAATTACCCCTCAACCTTTGTCTCTGCCTATAAACACTGAAACTAAAACTCAGAATGAAAACTATGAGAATATTATTTCAAAGACAAACAATGCTAATAATCAGTTAACATCTAAAAGAGATATAAAAATTGTTGGTACCGATTCATCTTCATCTCTTAATTCCATTCCTAAGATCACTTGGCTTCATTTATCCCGATTTTCTAATGATACTACACCCGAAAAAATTATTAATCACATATCTGAAAAGTCAAATTTGTCAGCTGATACATTTAAATGTTTCATGCTTAAAAAAAAAGATGCTGATGTATCCGATTTAAAGTTTGTTACTTTTAAATTAAGTGTTCCAAATGATAAATTAGCAGTTGTTTTGAATGCTTCTCTTTGGCCGCAGCATATACAAATTAAATATTTTTTTCCATTAAAAAAACAAGAAAAAATAATAACAACAACACCTGCAACTGTGAACATTCAAACCTAATGTCAACAGCATCTCAATCAACGACTCATAAAACTCTCTCTCCGTTTTTCATACCAATGACTCAAACTGCAACAGTAGCCACCGACGACGACGCCAATGCCGCTTCAACGCCACCGCTACTATCGTTTATCAGAAATAATAATTTTGCTCTTTCTTCATTGTCTCTTTCGTCTCCGCTGCAATGTCAATCATCGAGTGTTGCAGTGAACACTTATAATGTTGATACTACTAATAATTCTCCTGCAATTTCATCGTCATCGCCAACAGGCATACAAAATATTCTTGGATATTATCAAAATGTAAGCGGCCTTCGCACAAAAATGCAACATTTACTCTTATCATCGTCTTCGGAACAGTATGATGTCATAGCTCTCACAGAAACTTGGGTCACTCCTAATCAGCATAACGCAGAGATGTTCAATACTACTCAGTACTCTATATATCGCAAAGACAGATGTTCTCACTCAACTGGATTATCCAGGGGTGGAGGAGTTTTAATCGCAATTCGATCTGTTCATGCGTCAAGTCAATTAAATCTCCTTTCATCATCTTTTGATTCAGATCAATTAATTATAAAAATGTTATTTGATAATAAAGAAATCTATATTATGTTAAGCTATATTCCCCCAAGAAGCTCGCTGGATTTATATAAAGAGCATGTAAATAACTGTAAACATTATTTATCGAATTTAAGTCACAATCAAAATTGTATTATACTTGGTGATTTTAATCTGCCAACTATTGATTGGAATTTTGACTCAGATGAATTACAATTAATACCATTCAACGTTAATAAGGATTATGCTTCTGAAGTCATAGATTCTTTTGCATCATTTGATTTGAAACAAATTATTTACTGTAAAAATAGTTTAAACAGAATTTTAGATCTAATATTTGTGGATAAAGAATTGATTATATCTACTGAAGAAGCTGTTTTTCCAATATTCTCAAATTCTATCCATCATCTAGCTTTAGTCTTTGAATGTAAAATTTTAAAATATTTTAAAAGTAATACAATTAATTCATTTAAATACAATTATAATAAGGCAAATTTTTCTGGTATAGCGCGTTATATAGACCATCTATCGTTGCCATCAAATTCAAATAATTTTGACTTAGCTTCATTTTATAATACTTTTATTTTCACTTTAAAAACGGCAATTGATATTTTTGTTCCAAAAAAACTAGCTAAACATAACTCAAAGCCACCTTGGTTCAATAAGAGATTGATTAATTTGAAGAATAAAAAGAATAAAACTTATAAAATGCTGCGAAATTCTAGGTTAAATAATAATTTGCGGACTAAATATGTTACTCTAGAAAAAAGTTTTAATGTGTTAAATAATTTCCTTTATAAGAATTACATATTTGCAATCGAATCTAAATTAAAAACTAACAGCAAAACTTTTTGGACTTTCATCAAGACAAAAAAAAATAGTAATGGAATACCAAAGAATATGGAATATTTAGGTTCACAATACACAAATTTATCAGAAATTTGTAATGCTTTTTCGATTTTTTTTTCAATCAAATTATCTAAGTTCAATTCAAACTGACAGTTTTGAAAATGTTGATTCTAATAGCAGCATCAACATTGGCAGCATACACATTTCCTTGCAAGAAACTGAAAAGGCTTTATCTGGTCTTACTGAAGATACTTCTGCCGGTCCCGATGAAGTTCCAGCTGTAGTTCTAAAGAATTGTGCTTCTTCGATTGCTAGGTTTTTGTGTTTTATTTATAATACATCGGTTGAAAAAGGAGAATTTCTTAGTGACTGGAAAACTTCCTTTATTACTCCAATATATAAAAGTGGTTCGAAACAAGATATTTCAAATTATAGGCCAATTAGTAAATTATCAGTGATTCCTAAGTTGTTTGAAAAACTTATTTGTGATAAACTTAGTTTTCTGTTAAAAGAAACAATATCTCCCTATCAACATGGCTTTATGTCTGGAAGGTCAACTTGCACAAATTTAACACTTTTTACAAACTATGTTCTAAATAATATCGAAAATGGTTATCAAGTGGATGTAATCTTCACAGATTTTGCAAAAGCATTTGACAGGGTATATCATAATTTATTGATACATAAACTTAATCAATTGTAGTACCCGTGGCATGATGGTTAGTGCGTTGGACTGTCATGCAAGGGGTCTTGGGTTCAATCCCTGCCTGTGCCACCTTAATTTATAAAAAAAAAAAAAAAAAATTAATTTTCGCGTGTACTACCTCTTGCGAGTAATTGACAAATCCTTCAAGAGTAATTCTTGTCATGAAAAAGTGCTTTCTCAAATTAGCCGTTCGGATTCGGCCTAAAATTGTAGGTCCCTTCCATTCCTGACAACAGTACTCGCACACAGGAATGGTTGAGAGTTGTAAGTCACTAGGCCCTGGTTCACAACGGACTGTTGCGCCACCCCATTTGATTTGAAACTTAATCAAACAGGTTTTCATTCCAAAATGCTTAATTGGTTCAGTTCGTATCTTAAAGAACGCACTCAACATGTTAAAATTGATTCTACAGTTTCTAAATCAATAAGGGTGACATCTGGAGTTCCTCAAGGAAGCCATCTTGGTCCTCTCCTGTTTCTCATTTTTATTAATGATCTACCTTCTGCTTTTTCTACCTCATCATGTCTTTTGTTTGCAGATGATCTTAAAATATTTTCATGTATTAAGAATCCGTTTGATTGTTATCTGTTACAAGAAGACCTTAATAGGCTTTCGCAATGGTGCAATAAAAACAAACTTCTTCTCAATGTTTCGAAATGTCAAAGTTTTACGTTTACTCGTTGTTTATCTCCTATTTTGTCTGATTATGTTTTAGAAGATATCGTGTTAAAAAAAGTAAATGAAAAGAAGGATCTAGGCGTTATTTTTGACTCTTACTTAAGATTCAACAAACATGTTGATTTTATAGTCAACAAAGCTAATTCAATGTTAGGGTTTGTAATTCGGAATTCGAAAGATTTAAAAGACCCGTATGCTCTCAAATCATTATACATCTCATATGATAGATCAATTCTAGATTATTGTAGTGTAGTGTGGAATCCCTGTTATATCACGTACTCACTACTCAGTAACAATTGAGAGAGTCCAAAAGAGATTTACTCGATTTGTTGTTAAAAAGGCTCGGTTGGAATATAGAAAATATGCTTCCTTACAGTTCAAGATGTCAGCTTATTGGCTTACATACTCTCGAAAACCGTCGGAAAATATCTTCAATCATATTTATAAGAGATATTTTATGTTATCGCATCAATTGTTTGTGTTTGCTCAATTTGATCAGTCTTTATGCACCAAGTCGTTGTCTAAGAAACCGAAATCTAAATCAATTGTTCATACAAGATTATCATACTACTAATTATGCCGCAAATGAGCCTATTAATCGCTGTATCAAAGAGATTAATGCTGTTATAGTTGAATTTGACTTTAATTTTCACTATACAAGAGAAATATTCAAAAATATCTTAAATTTATATTTTATTAACAAATAATGTATGTACATATATGTAAACAAGTTATTGTAAGTTTCGTAGTCTGTAAGAGTAATTGTAACTCGATTGATGAATAAATAAATAATAATAGTGTAGTTATCATTTTCATAATAAAACGACAACTTTAACACATCTGCACTAGAAAATACAATTTTAGAGCACTCGCATACAAAACCATCTCTCACATAAACAGCTACACCTCCCGCTGGATATAATTCATTACAATTACCAAACAGCGAATAACCAGGTATATTGTATAAACAAAGTTCTTTCTCATAGATCCAAATTTCACTCAAAACTATTACTACAGGTAAACGTATGAGCGACTCAACATGAGCTACAAGAACCGAAAAATTTTTTCTCAAACTACGGATATTTTGTTGTAAACAAAAACAAGTATCAACACAAGGTACTGGATAATCACACATGTTTGGATTGGGACGGACGGTAGAAGGAACAATATTCATATTATTTTATCAAAATCATTAACACTAACAATTCTTACTGAATTGTCACCCTCACTCCTCCGCATAAAAACTGTCCCGTTTCTGGTCCAAACATATTTAAATCCCTTCGTAGCCTTCAGCGACAATGCAGTGTTTAGCAGTTTACGTGTCTGATGAGTTAGACAGTCGTTCAAGTAAATGTTTTCAGGTCTCTTTTGCGCATCGAATAGGTTAGTTGTAAGCTGCTCTCTTTTTTCTCGTTTTGCTTTCATAATTTTCTCCTTGAGTAGATGAGAACTGAATTTTACGTGAAGAATATTGGTGGTGGCGCTCGTTGAATTGTTGTTGTTAATATTCTTTGATTGCTTTGTTTTAATTTTCTTCATATAACATTGATCGATGTCAGCTTCGTTAATATTCACATTTAAACCATGGCTGAATATTTTGAGAGCTGTGTCAACATTCGATATTGCAGTGTTGTTGTTGGGAACGTTTAATATCTCTATGCTATTCATTAACAGCTGTTGCTCCAAATTATTCACCTTTTCCTCGAGATGTAAAATTTTAGTTTCACATTCAATATTTTTTGCGATAAGCACATCGATTTGTTTCTTATGAACTTCCTTAAGCAAAACAATTTCGGCGTAAACCATATCCAAAGTTACAGTGGAATTAGCTTTTGCCAGCGATGTGCTGGTGCTGGCGGAGACGGTGGTGGCTGTGGTGAGAGCGGTAGAGGTGGTGGCGATGGAAGCGTCAGAGACTATGGCGGTGTTGATAGCAGTGGCAGCAGGGCTGATAATAGAGGCGGTGGTGGTGGTAGAAGTTTTGTCGTTGTAAGATGCATTAGATGATGAGATCGGTGTCAGTGGGTCTGCTATTGGTAGCGGTGGAGAGGAAGTAGATGCAGATCGAGGTGGGGGGCTGAACGGCAAGTTATTTTCTGCAGACAAAGAGGCTCGCCGTTGAATTCAGCAAGAAGAACACCTCCAGGTTTTATTTGACTTTTTATAAAAATCAAGATCGTTTGCTGTTAATTTAGCGCATCTAGCATGAAAAAACTTGCTGCAATCACCGCACTCTACTTTGAGTTCTGACCCAATGGTCTTTTTACGACAAATTCTGCACGACATAGTTATTTAAAATTCAGATAATTTAAATTATACTGATACTATTGACTTGATAGAAAGCAATGTGAAAAAGAAAAGCTCCCGATATGAGTGCACCCCACAACGTCACAATGAGAACAATATTCGTTAATGAAAATTGGGATCAACGACAATCTTGTTTTGGGCCCATTTACCAAATCTACGTCTTGCTAGGTGATTTTGTTATAAAAATTCAAAGCTGACAAAAGGGAGGCCAAATAGAAAAGACTATTTCAAACTTAAAGCTATTTACCTCTAAGAAATCACACAATTAACCAATGGTCAAGAAAAACACTAATTTTGTTGTTTGTAATTTTTTCAACGAAAGCTTAATAAAAGTTTTGTCCAATAAAAGGTTTCTTATTGAATGTCTCTTCATTTGGACAGGTATTACTTTTAAGTAAAAATTGACTACAAAAATTGTGAAAAGTTATCAATCAGAGCACGCGAAAGTACTCGTACATGAGGCATATATTTAGATCGGCAATAATGGAACTGGTGTAAAAATAATACCTAGATTATCACTCCAAGGAAGATCGCGGAGTGCGAATCGAAGAAGTCTGTGTTGTTGAGATTGAGACTTTTGATAGGAAGACCAAACTTGACTAGCGTATTTAAGTAGAAGTCTAACAAAGGTATTTTATAGTTATTTAGTGACATAGGGTATCGAACATTTTTTACACCAAGCAACGTATGATGAAACCAAAGGATGACTAGGACTTGTTAATAATATAGTCATAGGCTCGAAAATTTAACTAAGTATTGCAAATAACTCATAGGTCGCTAATAGAACAGAAAGAATGAACGGTAACATCGTGCAGACTGGAAGTTTGGTAGGGAAGATGAGATCGAGATTACTGGTGAATGTTATGAATTGGCATTTGGAAAATATGAGTTTAAAGACATTTTGATGAAATGAAAGTTGAATTATTTATCAAGGGCATTAAAAACATCGTTGATAGTTAAGACAAATAGCAAAGGATCAAAGTGTCTACCTTGAGGGACTCCAACTCTAAATCGGCTATTCGTCATATTGTGAAACTTTAATGTAGAAGAAAAATTATCGGATTCACGTTTAATGTTTATAAACTGTTAGAAGCGCCTAGGATACGTAATCAGGCTATCTTGCATTATGTCAATGTATTCTAGATATAGGAATTCAAAAAGAGATGTAAATCTATTATTTTGAGAAGTCAACACCGGAATTTTTGACATTTCGAATGGTTCGTATATCATTGACATTGGGTCAATTGAGTACACATTTTCGCTTTGAACCGTTCGTTGGTACGGATTAAATGAGACATTAGTAAATAGACATGCTGTTTTGTTGATTTTTAAGAACGAATTGAAATTAATATCGTTTATTAAATTATTAAGTAAATTGCTGAGTTATATCCTCCTGGAAGTATTCATCCTAACCCACTATCTGGGTCAATTGCTTAAAGTTTGCAAGTATTGAATCCTGTCTTAAATCTTCTTTCAGATTAACTTCATTTTGACCAAGTTTGATCTAAATGTCTGCAGCCAAAAAGTCATATCAGAAATTATCTTAAAAATCTGTGATGTACTCGTATTTCTGATACAAAGATGTCTGTCTTCTTCAATATTATCATCACGTGTTTATAGTATTTTCAAAAGTTATTTCAAAAAACTGAAATTCATTCTTAAAGCTTTCATATAAAATATAATTTTTGACCCAAATCTGTAAAAATCTGTTCTCCGATAACGAATTTTTCATTTCATACTTACTTTCGTTTTTCCTCAAAAAGGAATAAGAACAAAAATAAAAAAGAGAACACAAAAAAATATCTAAGTTTATTTAGGGTAAGTGAAATCATATACATAGGTCAACATAAAACCTTATTTCAGGTCACATCGTAAACGAATTCCATTTATTTCACTCTTCTTCAAAATGTGTCTTCGTTTTTCTTATGTTTGTTTGAATAAAAATGGACACATTCTTGCTCCCGCATAATCTTCCCCAAAATACACACATTCCTACAACAAGGATTCGCCTCAAAATTATTCTATGACGATACGGCTCACTTACTTACAGCTCACCCATAGCCATCGCATCGCATATCCTCCAACCAAAACAACGTTCTAAATGTATGACACGAGTATAAGCCTACACTACACACTCCTTCGAAGGCAACAATCCTTTTTCCTTTCGAATTGCCTTCCAGCTGGTAGCATAAAAATGAATAAATTGCCCTGGTGTCCATAAAACATTTTCCAAAAGTACGTCATCCAGGGGAAGACGTCTGATGTACGAACTACGAACTAAACCCAACTTCATACATATGGATACGACCCTAAAAATAATGTATATGTATATGCATAAGGATGTTTGATGGGACTTGACTTGATATGTGATGAAATGATAGTTGTAAAAGGCTCTTCTTCGCACTCCAACCAAACTCATCATCATAACCCCTCAAGCTCCGTCGTCGAGCCTCAACGAGGAGGACCTTTACAACATACGGAATGACGACGACGATGACTACGACGACGGACGTAAGGTTTTAAGCCTTTCTACAAGCCTTACCCGTACGCAACCTTCAGCCAACCAACTATCTCTCTCTTATCCATCAAAACACAAAGCACTTACATAAATGACACTTTGATGCCGAAGAAAGTATAATGGAGGAATTCAACTCGAAATTTCACACCATTTCCGGCCACATCACACAGCCCAAAGCAAAAAGTAAAGCGGAGCATTGTAAAGCAAGACAAGATAGACGAGGTGAAGGGGCGATGTTTATGTTATGATGGTAAACGCGAACATGAATAAAACTGACACAAAACGACAACAGGCAACAACTCGGGGTCTGTGAGGAAATCAAAAAAGGCTCGTTTTTGCAGGAAGTATGACTCTTTAACTCTGTGTCGTTGGCGATGTCGATAGAGCAGAGTTGTGCAGTGTGGAAGAACCAGTAGGTATATAAAGGAAGAACTCTCCATCTCCGTATAGCCTAGAGACGAACTTTGTATTCTCCCCTTAACATCGACACCAAATCGCATTGCTTGGTGGATGAGGGAAGGATGCACAGGAGAATAACAAATCTCGAAATGGAATAACAAGTTTATGTGACATGATGCTAATGCCTTAACCTCTTCGTATCGAAAACCCCCACCCGCTGTCTTCCTCATCTAACGTAACGACCCCTTGGGATTTTTATTCAAATAGCACCCACTGTTTGCATCGGGACAGTTCTGTCAATTCCAATGGGTTATGTCCTCCCGTTTAGTCAGTCACAAGTCACAGTCACAGTTAGAGTCCTCGTGTGTCCTTCGAAGCTGCTTCAAGTTGTTTTTATTTATTTCTTTTATAGGGTTTGTTATTTTACTTTTTCTTTAAGGTTTTATAGCGCCACAACAGTGACTGTCACACCATCCGTTGAGTGGATGTGAAAACCCCCGTTTCAGGATACAATAAATCTACATACAGCACAAATTTTCAGTGGTGTCCCACATGTGTTTTTAAATTAAATGCAAAAATAACAAAACACTTTTGGAAGTGGAATGAATTCATGATACAAAACGAAATCAAAACTCTCTACTCATTGGAAAATACAACGAGACAGATTTTTGACGTAAAACGATACAAAAATAACATGAGAAATCCCGGTGTAGGATGAGGCGGTGTAAGTGTGCTGGGGATATTACCATCTTATTGGTTAAGAAAGAAGGTTTTTTATTTTTGATCTTCACCGAAAAATTAAAATATAAATAAATTCTACTGTAACATTACGTCACTGGCGTTTGAAGGTGATGATAAGAACTCGATTGATAAAAACCACTTGCTTGCAACACAGTTTGCTGTCAAAAGTGACGGAAACAGCATTTGTCCAGCCAGACACTTAAAATACGTGAATCCATCTTATCCTCTTAGTATCGTCCAATTGCACTGAAGAATCTTCATTCTAAAGTCATCGAAACGCTGATCAATTTTTGTTTTAAAATATTATTAAAAAACGAAACAAGATTGTTAATAACCAGCAAAATATAGCTGTTGTAGCATCTCTACATCGTGTTGCAGAATGGAAGATTATAGCACTTGACATTTCAAAGGCTTGTGACAGAGTTTAGCATTAAATCCCTTATTACGAGAAGCGAATCAGACGTTGGAATGAAAGCGAACGTTTTTGATATCACTCACTTCGTTTGGAAAATGAGATGTTACCCATTTGAACGTCGAAATTCACCCATCTTAATGTTGCCATATATTGGATTTCTCAAACGTTCGCTTTAAGTCGAACGTTCGATTCAATTCTCGTAATAAGGGCCTGAGTTCTCTCTTAAAAAAAAGTGTGAATTTGTTATCGATAAATCCCTTCTTCGTTGGATACAACATAAATAAAATTCAAATATTGGATGGGTTCATATCTCATATCTACAGAACAATCGATGGTGTACCCCACGGCGCTGTTTTGTCTCCGATTCTTTTCCTTATTTTTGATTTTCGAAAAACAAATATTTAAGTGGAATTATTCATAGTTCTGTGATAAGTTATGATTTTGTCATTGAGAAACTAAACTCTAGTTTACATAGAATTATTATTATTCCGTCCAATAGACAATGAATGATTGACCTTAACCGCATAAAAACCGGCGATGACTTTTATGAGAGGTATCGGTTCGATAAAGAAACAGCAAAGTTCAAAGTTTGCTACATAGATTACCTTTATCATTTTAGAAGTAAATATTTATTAAAATATTTCAATTAGGTTTTCTGTCCACATAAGCCGCTTTTACAGCTGAAGTCGTGCAACGCTCCAGAAATTCTTGGACACTTTTGAAATTCTTTTTTGATTACTAAACTGTTTCAGATTAGCAATTATTTTACACATTAGGCACTTACAAAAAGGTATCCGTTTACTCTATCCATCTGAAAGAACAACCAATAACAAAATACTATTTTTTAAAATCTTAAAAATACACTTACGAGTATTTCACATGTATATTTTATTTTGAAATCTTAAAACATGCCCTTTTTAAATAGACTTTTTAGATGCAGCAAATAAATGTTTGAACAAAACGTCTTTAACTTGGCTTCTTCGACTGGCTCCGCAGTAAAGCATTCTGTCACTCACATATTTTACCCTCTTGCTGAGCCAATCATCGGCTGCATCATTAAAGCTTACATTGTGTCGAGGAATTTGAAAATATGTTTTCGACAGCTTATGCGACGTCTCTTTTTTTCCACTGAAGGACATTTTAAAATTCTCAAAAAAATTGGATGGTTCCAGAGAGAGCAACCTGAACCGTTATCTGCACCAACATTCGTCTCTCAATTTGTCGAAATAAAAATGTTGACTTTTTTGGACGTTTCAGGGTTCCTTTACTCTAAATAAAATGGTCTTTGATAAAAGGTGTACATACGTTCGTACGTTCACTGTACGAGCAAAGCTTTTTTTATTCGCTCTGCTAAGATTTTAATCGCGAATGATCTGATTAGCAAATCTTCACAGATAATAATAATTCTTACTTACTTCAAAACTGAAAAAGTTTTCGGAAAATTCGACCAAAAAAAAAAGAGCGAAGACGACGGTGGAGCGGATTCAAGAAAAAACACGCAAGCAAAACAAAGTTAAACTTTTCGGTAAGGTGGTCAGTGCTTTCTTTCTTTTTCTTGTTTTTATTTTTAGTACATTTTTTGTTACATTAAAAGATGGCCTTAATTTTTAGTGGCGGCAAATTTGGAAGTTTAAGAATTTTAGTACATATTTAGGATCTTGACATTTTAAGCTATAATCGCAATGATTTTTTATTTACATTTTAGAATTTTTATTTCAAGTTTAGACTTTAAGTTTAACATTTGAATTAAAGTTTAAGTATTAAAAATATCCAATTGAAAATAAATTTAGCTTTAAGTCAAAAGTTAATTTAAGTATAGATTTTGAGTGAATTCAAAAAATTATTTTAAAAAAAATCAATAATAGGTTGATGAACTGCTTGTGCTTCAACATTCACCATAACTTTTTTCGTCAGCCAATTTAAATAAATGTTGTTTTACAGATAATAACATCAAAAGTTACAAAATGGACTTTTAAACAAATTGAGTGGATGATTTATTAAAAATATAAGGTTTTGTTTAATGAATTAAAAAAACATAAAAAAAAATGTGTGTCACCTCGAATATTTTGCAAACTAAAACTAATATAACCGTTTTTGCATCTGATGGTTAACTTTTTAGAAAAATTAACGTAACAGTTTTCTAATAATATAAAAACCTAAAAAAAAATAGTAAACATTGATTTTTGACTCGAATATACTGGCAACAATCAAATACATTAGTTTTAAATTAACTCTATTTAAAAAAACAAAATAATGGTACACATTTTAAACATTTAGAGTTGCCTCTAAAAATGAGTTTTAAAATCAGGGCGGCCTATTTGAACGTTTTAAACTTTAAAAGCAAAAAAATGCTACTTTATATTTTTAAAAGTATAAATTATCTTTTTTATGTTTATCACTTTATATACAAACAAATTAAAGAAAAGTGTTTTCTGAAGATCAAGATTTTGACATTTTCAAGAATTTTGAGCAAAAGAAAGCTAAAATCGTCTTAATCTTGAGCTTGTCAATTCGAAGAACTTGAATTTTATTCAAGGTATCGTTTTGATAACACCGCAGTTCGAATTTTGATGTCTGTTGTTTTCGTAATTATCGTATATTTTTCAAAACTCGGCAAGGAAAATGTAAAAAAGAGGCTGGGATGCGACCCACACTGATAACTTCCCATCCCGTCTGTGGATTTGTTTTGCTTAAAAGTTTGTCTATATGTACTCGTATAATTTTGTACAAAATTTGCGTACTATTTTTGTCGATTTTATTTTTTATGAAAAAACGGACTTTTTGATTTTTATATAAAAATTAGAAGAATATCGAAAACAATATCCTCTGTTTAATAAAATAAGTTTGAAGCCAATATTGATTCGAAAGTAAATTTTTACCAAGTTTTAGTGTTGTTTTTTGTTTCGCGTTTTATTTTTTATTAAAAAACTGTCAATTCGATTTTTTTTTTAAATTTTACCGAATGTTAAAAACAATATTTCTTATAAGATAAAATTAGTTTGAAGCCTAAATTTCAAGTTTTTGAAAAGATATTTGAATCGATATTTAATTTTTACCAACTTTGAGTAATGTTTTTTTTTTTAGATTTTTATTTTTAATAAAAAAAACTGTCAATTCGATTTTTCTCAAAATTTTGCTGAATGTTCACAACAATATTTTTAAAAAGATAAAATTATTTCAAAGCCAATATCTTAAAGTTTTGAAAAGATATTTGAGTCGAAATTCAATTTTAACCAACTTTGAGTAATGTGTTTTTTAGGTATTTTATTTTTTATAAAAAAAACTGTCAATTCGATTTTTCTCAAAATTTTATCAGATGTCAAAAACATTATTCTTCGTTGCACAAAAACCTAAAAAAAAAAAAAACAATTCTAAAACTTGGTAAAACTTTACTTTCGACTCAATTAGCTTTTCAAAATTTAAAAGTATTGTTTTCAAACTTTTTTGTATTTCACAGAAAATATTGTTTGCGATATTCAGTAGTTTTTTTTATAAATATCCAATAGTCCGTTTGTTCATACAAAAAAAAATCTACAGAAAATAATACGCAAATTTGGTGAATTTTTTCTCAAAGTAATTTCTTGCATCCATAAAAGATTTAAGAAAATTGGTAAAAAATTGTGTTTGACTACAAATTTATTTAACAAAAATAGATTTCCAAACTAAACTATTTCTTTAAATGAAAAATATTGTTGGTAATTTTAAAATGTTTAAGAATAATCTAACCAACAATTTTATTAACCCAACACGAAAACCTACAAACTTTTAAGCAAGACAATTCGATAGACGGGATTGGAAGTTATCAGTGTAGGTCGCATTCCAGCCTCTTTTAGTTTAGGGAAATGGGAAGCTATTGGCGTAGGTCGCACCGCATCGCACCCCTTTTTAAAATACTTCACGTTGTCTGTCTAGAAGCTAATTCAAGGTTAAAATCTCGTTGAAATCAAAAAGATTTGTTTACATTTATATGCATACACTAAAGCCTATTATTTAAAATAAAGACGTTAATGATCAAATTGAAAGAATGAACTCCCATTCCTAGGTAGCACAATGAAGTTTTTTTTGTAACATTTACACTTTAAAGGCTGTGATACGTATATTTCGGGATAAATTGGGGACAAAAATATTCTCATTTCAAAGTTTCATTCTCCTATTTCAATGATACTGGGTCGTATACCCGTTTTTCTAATTAAATTTTAATACAGATGAAATTCTTCGTAATTCCGTACTTCTTTGTCCGAGAACTTTATGACTTTATGTTAGTTCTAAATAATGTACCACACTTCTTAAATGAAGGGACATCTAGTCATATCAAGTGTTAAGGTAGGTCAAGCTGACTTTATTTTGCAATCAATTGATGGTTAAGCGCGGTGTATTAAATCATATGTACAAAATTTCAAAATATTTTACCACAACGAGTTCAAAACTTGAAAACGTGATTTTCTATGCTTTGTTTATATTGTTAAGTCAAAACTAAGAGCTATCAAGTAAACATAATAAGTCCAGTATCACAGGCACATCAAATAAACCGGAAAATAATGCTAAGAAAGATTGTAAATGTTATTTTTAGACTCTTTAATTATTTCGAAGTTAATAAGAACGAAACAGTCAGCCAATGCTTTATAGAGGGTGATCGTAGGAATCATGACTTTGCCCACAAAAAGATAATTATTTTAAATTTTCGTACAAGTTTTCTTAAATTCAAAACCTAACGTGTTGCCTTAATAGACATGAACCCACTTATATTTTTAATTTTATAATATTTGTTTGTATATGAAAATAAAATTTGCATTTTACTGCCTTAAATTGTGTTGCTAAAATTACACAAGGACATATTATGAATCCGAAATCCAGTCCTATTCCAATCGCTCAGTACAAATGCATCAAATTTTATCAATTAGCAATCCAGGAAAGGTCATATGATCCACAAAGCTTACACACTTAAATTGTTAAAGTAAAGATTTCATTCAAACATTTGTTAGTAATTTACTATATGCACCAAAAAGCGGTTCGTTGTATGTTTTAATTTCACCAGATTTAAAATTTGGAAAAACTTAAGCAATGCTTTAAATTATTTTCATAAGATCTTTTCTAAAAAGAAGAGCAAATATTGAGGTTCTTAAGAAGAAACCTTGAATAAGAGATCGATAATTTGATGTTAAGTTGCTTTTTTTGTTTGAAGAACATTAAGGCTTTCTTCCTTTCTTAAAGGTTTTTTTTTTCAAAATTGATTTTTCTATTAAATACAAAAACTATTAAGAATTAAAAAATTTTAGAAGTATACTTTTTGAGGTGTATTTGCATTGGATGCTTTAAAACTAAGATTTGAACATAAATTTAAAAATGTCATGTATTTACACCTTTTTTCTTAAATTCAAGAACCAAACATTTTTCTTTCTACAGTTTTAAAGTTTTGTTGACTCTTTTTTGGATCAAAATATTAAAAAAGGTTCACGCAAAACTGAATTTTTTTAGACATTGTCTTCCAGCATCACCTCCAATCTAAGAGTAAACAGTTATAACAGACTCTCATAAAATGGAGTCCAGCCAGACAATTTTTCATATGAGATTCTGTTTTATTTTGCAAATTTTATCATTTTCTGTTTTTTTGCTTTTATATTTTTGTAGCGTTTTTCGCGTTTTTTTTTTAATGACAACAAAAACAGAATATATTATTTTTTGAAAAAATTTACGCTTCAAAAAGTTTTTAACATTTTTGCGTGAAATGCTCACAAACAGCCTTTAAACGATTGTATTTTAGCTCTTAGACATAGAATATTAAGAAAGCTGTAAGAATCTTGGAATGTAAGACCAGTAAGAATAGTTACTTGGTTGAGAACTAACTTACTTACTTACTTAAGGTGGCGCTACACTACAGTCCGAAGTCTCTCAAAGCATCCTTATAGACGCTCTCATCTTTCTTTGACAGGGTTCAGGCCTCAGCGCTATAAATGAGAACCGGGATGATGAGCGTCTTATAGATGGTGATTTTACATGCTCGAGAGAGGACTTTACTTCTCAATTGCCTTCTAAGTCCAAAGAAGCAGCGATTTGTAAGAGTTATTCTTCGTTTGATTTCAGCGCTGGTGTCGTTGTCTGCATTAATAGCGGTGCCTAGGTAGACAAAGTCCTTAACTACCTCAAAGTTATAGCTGTCCATGGTGACGTTTTGTCCAAGCCGTCGTCGTTCAGTGTCCTTTTTTGATGACAGCATATACTTGGTCTTGCCCTCATTGACTACTAAACCCATCTTTTTCGCTTCCGTCAAAATCAAATCAAATGGGGTAGCGCAACAGTCCGTTGTGAACCAGGCCTAGTGACTTACAACTCTCAACCATTCCTGTGTGCGAGTACTGTTGTCAGGAATAGAAGGGACCTACAATTTTAGGCCGAATCCGAACGGCTAGTTTGAGAAAGCACTTTTTCATGACAAGAATTACTCTTGAAGGATTTGTCAATTCCTCGCAAGAGGCAGTACCCGCGAAAATTATTTTTTTTTTTTTAAATTAAGGTGGGACAGGCAGGGATTGAACCCAAAACCCCTTGCATGACAGTCCAACGCACTAACCATCATGCTACGGGTACTTCGCTTCCGTCACAATGCTCAAAAACGCTCCACTGACATCATGCTTTGATCTTCCAATTATGTCAATATCATCTGCGTATCCGAGCAACTGGATGGACCTCCCGAAGATTGTGCCTCTAGTGCTGACGGTTGAATTGTGTACAATTCTTTCCAGAACGATGTTCAAGAAGTCGCATGACAGTGCATCGCCTTGTCTAAAACCTTTTTTGACATCAAATGCATCCGTAAGATCTTTTCCGACCTTGATAGAGCAGCGTGCATTCTTTATCGTCATTCTGCACAAACGCATAAGTTTGATAGGGATGCCAAAACTAGACATTGCTCGGTAGAGCTCTTCCCTATAGATGCTGTCATACGCGGCTTTAAAATCGATAAAGAGATGGTGGGTATCGATTTGAAGCTCCTGGGTTTTTTCCAAGATCTGCCGTAGTGTGAATATTTGGTCGACAGTGGACTTTCCTGGTCTGAAGCCACACTGATAAGGACCCATCAAGTTGTTGACGAATGGCTTCAGACGTTAACATAATACGGCAGAGAGGTTCTTATATGCAATGTTAAGGAGACTGATGCTTCTATAGTTGGTGCAATTAAGAGGGTCTCCTTTCTTATGTATTGGGCAAACTATGATGACCATTCATCGGGCATGCTTTCATCCGACTATATTTTGCACATGAGTTGGTGCATGCTGCCTACCAGTCATCGCATGCTGGTTTAAAAAGTTCGGCAGCGATGCCATCAGCTCCAGCATCTTTGTTTGACTTCAGTTTAGATAAAACTATCTTCACTTCGTCGAGGTCGGGTAGGCGAATTTGTTGATGTACGTCACCTAGGTTGAGTGGTTCTATCTCCCTTACAACGAAATTCGGTTCGTCATCGCCGTTCTACTACGATTTTCCCCTAATCGTCTTTACAGGCTTCGGTTCTTGGCTGGTACCCTTGGAAGGTTTTATTTTACATCTTAGTAAAATTTAGTTGCTGAACAACAGTGTTCTAAAATAATCTAAAAATTTAGCCTTTTAGAACTAAGGCCTAGTGACTAACAATTCTCAACCACTCCTGTGTGAGAGTAATGCTGTCAGGGATTTTGCGGGCTTACAGTTCTAAGCCGAATCCGAACAACTAATTTGAGAAAGCACTTTTCATAACAAAAATTAATCGTACAGAATTTGTCAATTCCTCGCAGTACCCCTGAAAAAAGCTTTAGATAGCATGACAGTTCTACGCACTAAGCATCACGAAATGGGTACTACTGAAATAATTAGGCTCCCTGAAATTACGCCATAGGAAATCACGCCAAGAAAATAAAATGGAAAAAACGCCAAAAATTCTCCATACAATTTTTTGGCTTTTTTTCGTAGGATAAAGAACCTAAAGAGTTTGGTGTTAATTCCGGATTTTTTTGGCTATTTTTTCCGAAAATTTCTTGGCGTTTTTTCCTTTTAGAATAGTGAAAAAAGGACAAACAATTTTTGTTTGGAAAAAACGCCAAAAATTTGCTTTTGGACTTTTTTTCCAAACAAAAAATTGAAAAAACAACCAAAAATAAACTTTTTATTTTTTTTCCAAATCTTAAAGCAAAAAACGTCACAAAACAAACTTTTTGGCTTTTTTTCCTAATCCTTTTCCTAATAAGGAATAAAAGCCAGAAAATTAACCGATCGTTCTTCCAAATGAAAAACAAAAAAGTACATGTTTGTCGAATGTATTCATATGGTATACAAAATTATATAACGGCAAATAACAGTATTTTAAATGTTTTTCACGAATTTTGAAGAGCATATTTTGTTAAATTTTTTAACGTGATCAGTAGTGATTGATAGTTTGTTGTTTCCCTACCGTTAGTAGAAGAGCATTTTGATAAAACGATAGACAAAATGGAAAGTTTTGATTATGAAATTATAAGTGGTAAACAAAAAAATAGCAAACTTTTGTACGTAACAGAACAAAAACAAATACACAAAAAAAATGTGTGTATAAAAAAGATGTTCTTTACATTTGTTATATTAACAATTGTGGTGCTAAAATGAAAGTAAAAAGTGATGGATTGTGTGTAAAACCGTAATTTCCACTTTTTGGCGTATTTTCCTTTTTGTTTTTGGGCGCTTTTTCCTATTTTTTACGCCAAAATTGTTTGGGTTTTTTTTTCCAAAACAGTTTTTGGCGTAATTTCCTATGGCGTAATTTCAGGGAGCCAAATAATTATAGTTTCTGTTGAAATATATAAATGTAAGGTCAAGATACACATCATTAACTTCCCAAAGAAAGTTATTTTATTTAAATTTTTTCAGTCTCCTTTGCAGTACATTAAGGAACATTTTTACGCGGAATCAAAAACTAGTCTTTATGTTAAGTGTGCGACCCCCGTTCCCCTCATTAAAAATACAGATCCGCCGTTACACGCAGGCAGCATAACTTTTAAACAATTCTGGCGTCAAACCATTCGTTATGAACTGTTCGTAGTGAATTGTCAAACCATAGACCATCGAAACTCTTCATTCAGTTAAAAAAAACACCCTATATTTATAAAACTTGACAAATGCCTCAATGTGTATAATTTAACAATTTAAATCTTTTTCTTCAGTTTCAACAAAATTAATCTCATCACGTTCGTATCTCATATTTTTATTTTTACGAAACATAATTCAAGCACAATTAATTTCAAACCTCTCTCTGATTTTCTAAGAGTTCTTTTCTGTTTTGGTTCTGTATTATGTTTGAAACCTTTTATCTTGTAACTGTTATAATAAATGTTGATATTTAAGACTTTATTGCGTTACTTTTATTCCTTCGTATGTAGCATATTATTGCTGCTACCCACTGTGACGGAACAAATCGTTCTAATGTACAGAATTCTATTAAGAAAATGCGTCTGGCCTACATACGAGAGACGAGTATCCTTTATACGCGTTTCCAAAGCTTTTATTTTTATATGAGAAATGAGAAACATCAACTATTCACCTAAAAACATAGCAATATGCTTGGGAATAGGAAGCGTGAGTGTAGAGCAGAAGCTGTCAGAAATTTAAACGAACATATCACTCTTACGTATGTAGGCACATAAATATATAGGACAACCATATAAAAACTGTCTTGCTTTCCTCACCGCCCGGAAGCCCACCGCCGCCGAGCTGCTTGCCGCCTGCCACCTTGAAGACATCAATTCATCAATTCATGTAGGCAGAGTGTTTTTCTTATCTATCACAAAAGTCAAAGTCTAAAACACTTCTCGAAAATGGGGGTCCTTATCGATTGGCATTACGTAAAAAGTACGAGGCATAATACTCGTACGTAAGTGTCAAAACGCATTTTGTCATAAAAGCCTTCAAACAGTAAACACCTAACACCTCTCATCGCACAGCTTACATGATGTGATGACGATGAAGACGGAAGGTTCCTTTCCCTGCGACCGACGACGACGCCAATGCGATGATGGCAATAATAATACATAAATGTGCCTCTAAGGATTTTATACAATACCTATTCCTGTAAAGGTAGGCAGGGATAGGAAGGTAGGGCCCTTTATTCGTTTTCTTCTTCTGTTTTAGAACTTCACGCTCGATTACGCTTACGCACTGCGCCTTTGCATTCTTTATCCACTCAAGTGACAAAAAGAATAAGCAGTTCTCTTAAAGCCTCTTAAAAGAGCCCTCAGCCCTCACCGTCACCATTTCCAACACTAAACAAAATGCTTCAAAAGGTGGAATTGGGATAGGGATTGGAATTGTGAAGTCGGCATTCGATATGGCAATCTACTGCTACAGTTGGGAATCTTGGCAATGGGAATGGGAATGAGAATGGGAATGGAAATGGAAAATGAGAATAAGAATGGGAAAATAAATGAAGTGACGGGATATGGTATTCCCCTTACATGTGACAAAACGCTGTCAGTGTAACATGTCAGTTAGATTTATGCAAATAACGTTACCGAATCCCTTGCTGCTTCCTATTCATGATATGCACAACATTCACATCATGTGTCGTCTTTTTTCGTTTCGTTTCTTTTTCACTTTCTATCTTTTTTACTCCTACGTATGTACATAATATAAGAGATTTTTGTCATACTTTTTTTCTTTTTACAGATTTCCAACGTGGAAGTGGCGCTGGGGGCGCTGGTGGCGTATACGGCCTTTTTGTAACTGACATCAATGTTCCAGAAATTGTTGACTTTCGTGATAATGTGACTTTGTCGTGCAGCTATGATATGAGTGGGCACACATTAAACTCCGTGAAATGGTACAAAGATGAAAATGAGTTTTTCAGGTGAGTAGCAAAAATGCGGGATATGTGATATGAAATTTGACAAATTATAATCCAACGTGTCGTGGGGGCATAATGATGAGCATAGGAGTGTTACCATCGTATGGGTTTTTTGACAATGGAAATGTGATATTATCATTGAAAAAGTATTTCACAAAAATATAAGATAATATTATGACGGATTAATATTGACAAAAAAAGTAATTTTATAGCCATTTCGTCGCATTCAAGAATTGAATGAATCAAGTCTTTGATTTTTAACTCGGAAACTTCATTAAGATCTTTAAGGATTGCCCTTCCGAAGCTTAACAGTCTAGAACTAGGCAGGGTAGGACATTTACTCGATTTACCTTTCATGTTGGCAGTACTCGTGGCATGATGGTTAGTGTGTTGGACTGTCATGCAAGGGGTCTTTGGTTCAATCCATGCCTTTTCCACCTTAATTTAAAAAAAAAGAGGCTGGGATGCGACCCACACAGATAACTTCCCATCCCGAATATCAATTTTTACCAACTTTTGTTAATTTTTTTTAGGTTTTTATTTTTTGTAAAAAAAAAACTGTCAATTCGATTTTTCTCAAAATTTTACCGAATGTTGAAAACAATATTTCTTATAAGATAAAATTAGTTTGAAGCCAATATTTCAAAGTTTTGAAAAGATATTTGAGTCGAAAATGAATTTTTACCAACTTTTATTATTTTTAACTTCCCATAGGAAGTTATTGTAATGGGTCCGATTTGTCAAATTGAAAACTTTGACATTTCTCGACGTTTCAAGGTCCCTAGAGTCGAAATAAAAGATTTTTAGAAAGATGTCTGTGCGTGCGTGTGTACGTACGTTTTTTTCGTTGTCCATAGCTCAAGAACCAGAAGAGATATCGACTCCAAATAAATTCTGTTATACAGATAATAAGGCAGAAAGATGCAGAAAGGGCTCTCAAGAAAATTGCGTGGGTGGTTTTTTTACCATAGCAGTTTAAAAAAAAGGTGAAAATTTTGGTTAACCCTAAATATCTTACGAACCAAAAACGTTAGAGACTTGAATTAAATTTAATATAATAAACTTTAACGTGGTCTCAAAGACGTGTATTTTTTGAAAAAAATCTATCTAACGGTTTTTTTTATAAATCAAAAAAACTGAAAAAAGAAAATTTGTCACCTCCAAAATTTAACGACTAAAATATAATTTCATCTCCAAAACAATTTTGAGCAACGGAGAACAATGTTTTTGAAATCTGACAAAATTTTGAGAAAAATCGAATAGACAGTTTTTTTTTATAAAAAATAAAAATCTAAAAAAAAACATTACTCAAAGTTGATAAAAATTGAATATCGATTCAAATATCTTTTCAAAAACTTGAAATTTAGGCTTAAAACTTATTTTATCTTATAACAAATATTGTTTTCAACATTCGATAAAATTTTGAAAAAATCGAATTGACAGTTTTTTTACAAAAAATAAAAACCTAAAAAAAATAAATTAATAAAAGTTGGTAAAAATTCATTTCCGACTCAAATATCTTTTGAAAACTTTTAGATATTGGCTTAAATTCACTTTTATCTTTCAAAAAATATTGTTTTTAACAGTCAGTAAAATTTTGAATAAAATCGAATTGACAGTTTTTTTTCAAAAAATTAAAAACCGAAAAATATTATTAAAAGTTGGTAAAAATTGATTTTCGACTCAAATATCTTTTCAAAACTTTGAAATATTGGTTTAAAACTAATTTTATCTTATAAGAAATATTGTTTTCAACATTCGATAAAATTTTGAGAAAAATCGAATAGACAGCTTTTTTTACAAAAAATAAAAACCTAAAAAAAAATGTATAAAAGTTGGTAAAAATTGACTTTTGACTCAAATATCTCTTCAAAAATTAAAAATATTGGCTTCAAACTTATTTTATTTCACAGAAAATATTGTTTTTAATGTTCAGTAATTTTCATAAAAAATAAAATCTACAAAAAATAGTACGCAAATTTGGTAAAATTGATACGAGTACATATAGACAAACTTTTAAGCAAGACAAATGGACAGACGGGATGGGAAGTTATCAGTGTGGGTCGCATCCCAGCCTCTTTTTTTTTAGGTTTTTATTTTTTGTAAAAAAGCTGTCAATTCGATTTTTTTCAAAATTTTACTGACTGTTGAAAACAATATTTGATATAAGATAAAATAAGTTTTAAGCCTAAATTTCAAGTGTTTAAAAAGATATTTGAATCAATATTCAATTCTTACCAACTTTGAGTAATGTTTTTTTTAGATTTTTATTTTTATAAGAAAAACTGTCAATTCGATTTTTCTCAAAATTTTATCAGATTTCAAAAACATTGTTCTCCATTGCTCAAAATTGTTTTGGAGATGAAATTATATTTAAGTCGTTAAATTTTGGAGGTGACAAATTTTTCTTTTTCAGTTTTTTTGATTTATAAAAAAAGCCCGTAGATAGATTTTTCCAAAAAATATATTTCTTTGAGATCATGTAACAGTTTATTATATAAAATTTAATTCAAGTCTCTATCGTTTTTGGTTCGTAATATATTTAGGGTTAACCAAAATTTTCACCTTTTTTTTAAACTGCTATGGTAAAAAAACCACAAACGCAATTTTCTTGAGAGTCCTTTCTGCATCTTTGTGCCTTATTATCTGTATAACAAAATTTATTTGAGTCGATATCTCTTCTGGTTCTTGAGCTATGGACAACGAAAAAAACGTCGCGAACGTACGTCGTACACACGCACGAACAGACATCTTTCTAAAAATCTTTTATTTCGACTCTATTGGCCTTGAAACGTCGAGAAATGTGAAAATTTTCAATTTGACAAATCGGACTCATTACAATAACTTCCTATGGGAAGTTAAAAATAATTTTCGCGGGTACTGCCTCTTGAGGGATTGACAAATCCTTCAAGAGTTATTCTTGTCATGAAAAAGTGTTTTCTCAAATAAGCCGTTCGGATTCGGCCTAAAATTGTAGGTCCCTTCCATTTCTGACAAGAGTACTCGCACACAGGAATGGTTGAGAGTTGTAAGTCACTAGGCCCTGGATCACAACGGACTGTTGTGCCACCCAATTTATTTTTATTTTATGTTGGACTCCGCAGCTACAGCATTGAGTTTTGTAGGGGATGTCCATTTTCTAGATACGATACAGTCCGGTACACTGTTCCATCTGCAATTGCATTCTGACAGAAAAATAGACAATATTTTGCCCTTCAAAGCTCCAAGAGGAATATTTGCCTTTTGCGAAAGTAAACTATGAAGGACCGAACCTTGCAGGGCCATCTCAGCAGCCCGATCATTTTCATCAATACCACTACGAACTGGAACCCAAATAAGAGTAACATTTTTTTTACGTATAGACGATGTTGTGGCCAAAATTGATAGACTAGACATAAAACCCGCCTCACGTGCAGTTAGCTGAGTTTCTATTTTAGTTTAAGTTTGATTTGAGTATTTTTCATGTTCTTTGATTTCTAGTAATTCATCTTGAAATATAATGACACAATCAATTAACCGAAATGTCTTAGAGATATTTAAGGACTAAGAAATGTTTAAAGTAAGTCAGTCAGTAATAAAAATTGGTATCGAAGTATTTCTAACCCATGTCATCCTCCCAATCCTTTCTGGCAGGAAAGATAACTATACAATCATTACTGAGGTTCATGGCAGGGGTGCAGTAGCAGGAGTCTGTTGCAAAGATATCCACTGGTCTGCAAAATCAACAGTTTGATTCTTAAAGCCTTAGCACACTGCACGTTACTAAATATTTAATGTGTAAATAGGTCTACTGCAAGGATGTGTTTCTCAATATTCTAGCAGATACTTAAGTTTTGATCATAAAATGCATCAGTTCAATTTTGATCTGAATAACACCTAGTGCAGTGCTCTAGCCCAGCTGTTAACTTTCTTCAGAGCTATCTAAGATAAATCATCAGCATAAGCTACTGTCTTTACTCCACAACTTTTGTGAGGATCCATAGAAGACGGTAGAGAACACCGCCCTAAGATGTTCCTCTACTCCAATGTTTGGAAGAGATTGTGTTTTACCTAGCGAAGCTTGATTCCTTCTATCTCTTAGCATAGAAATTATTTATTCTTGAATAAAAACCTCAATCCCGATGTAAGTAAGTGCTTCCAGTACTAGATTACTGTTTGGAGTTCTAAGCTTTTTGGGCTCGCAATCAAAGCCCGGAAAATTTGTCGTTTACAAAATTTTACAAGGACTCATCTGGAGAGTATGTCCACAATAAATCTAGTTTCTTCAGAAAAGATACATTGCAATATTCCTTCTATAAAACTTTACTAAGTTTGGCAGCATCTTTTATGCCTTCAAGCGATCGATAATATTCTCTGAACTTTGTCTTTTGGCAGTTTGTATAGCTCCCTCATTAATATTAGGGGAGTGTTTGTATGCTTTATGCATCAATGCTGACCACTAGTTTTTTGGGTGGCACAACAGTCAGTTGAGAACTAGGGCCTAGTGACTTACAACTCTAAACCATTAATGTGTGCGAGTACTGTTATCAGGGATGGAGGGGATCTACAGTTTTACGCCGGATCCGAACGGTTAATTTGAGAAAACACTGTTCATGACAAGAATTTCTCTTGGAGAATTTGGCAATTCCTCGCAAGAGGCAATACCCGTGAAAAAATTTAAGATGGCATAGACAGGGATCGAACCCAAGACCTCTGGCATGACAATCCAACGCACTTTTTTTTTTTTTATTCATTTTTATTAATTCATTCTTAACCTATCTTAAAGCTAGACAAAAATTCATAAAACTAGCCAAATTATCCATAACTTACAACTAACGTAATTTTCCCATCCGGACACTCAAAGTTAAACTATAACACTAACTACTTATGCCTTTCGGTCCTAAGATCTATTTTACTTCAATTTAAATTTTATTTATTTTGTATTTATTAGAAAATTTTGAAAACAGTAATTCCGTTGATTGCTTTAATTTTGATTTCAGGAGAGTTAATTTCCAGTTATTGTCTGAATATTTAATTATTTCTGGAATTGCTGATACATGAGCATTTTCAAATATTAATAATGCCTTTAAAGAAATCAAGAAACACAAAGTTTAGCAACCCTTGGTATACACGAAATAATTCCGTTTCTTGTTTAAGAAAAGAAATAAGGCATGGCAAACTTACACTTTAAGGATTTTAAGTTTCTTTCTTATATTTTGTATACGCTTATTATTTCACTGATATGAGCACCCCTTTAAAATATTTAAAACAGAATCCTCAATAATTTTGGAAACTTGTGGACTTATAGAAAAACAGTTTCAAGTTAACTTCACTTACCAGAACCTTTCATCAGATAAAACTGTTGATATCTTTAACGTTTTTGCCACCAAATTCCATGTGTTTGTTAATAGACCTGAAGTTGTTGACGAAGTACATTTATAATCTTCACTTCTTTTAGCAAACTAGCTGTAGTCATATTCCTTTTCTACAAAGTACGTTCCTTGGTCTTCTATCCGTGTTAAATGATGACTATTCAGCTGGTACCAATGGTATTCCATGGTATGTGTAATAATGCTTTAGTTGAACTCCTTACCTTCATATTCAAAGTTTCCCTAAAAACAAGCAAATTTCCCAGAACATGGAAAAAGCCATTGCTTTCAATAATTCTCAAGAAAGGATATAATAAAACACAAGCCCATTGAGAAACTTTCTTGCATCATAAACATTTTGAACAAGTTGTTTGTTACAGCGTAGCATTCTTTAGTAAGAATATCACATGTTCAAACGCTTAAGAACAATTTTATGAAGTTTTTTGTGACTTTTCTAAGGCTTTTGGCGAAATTAACCACGGAATTACTTTGTCTAAACTTAAAGCTCTAGGTTTTCCACAATTTTTCTTAGCATCGATCAAATCCCATACGGTAAAATTTAGAAATTGTTACTCAAAACCTTTTGTCGCTCAACCTAGTCTTCCCCAGGCAAGCCATCTTGGTCCTTTTCTGTTTACCCTGTCTTTTAACGACGTAACGTTATGTCTTTGTTAAGTGCTATTTTGCTGATGACTTGGTGTGTTAAAAATAGCCTTGGCCTCAATCCCTTAAAAAGCCAGACAATAACATTCACTGAAAAACAAATCGGTAGTGTATTTGATTATTGGATATAGCAGCAAAAACTCTGCCGAGTAGGGGAAGATAAGGGTCTTATATAGCGACACTTTGGTTCATCGAGAGATGACTCTACAGCTCAATTGCTTTCTCTCTGCCTCGATACTCACAAAAGCCCCATTGACATCACGCTGAGTTCTTCCGATTATGTCAATATCATCAGCATATGCTAGTAATTAGACGGACTTTTGAAAAATAGTGCCTATAGTTGACGTGTTCTTTCAGGTATGCGATGTTAAAAATATCGAATGACAGCGAATCACCTTGTCTAACCTTTTTTTATATCGAATAATTCTGTTAAGTTGCTTCCAACCTTTATGGATCAGCGTGAATTCTCCATGATCATCCTGCACAAACGGACGAATTTGGCAGGGATGCCAAAACTAGACATGGCTCTATACAGCTCGTCCCTGTAGATGCTGTCATATGTGGCCTTGAAACCGATGAAGATACCACTATGGTGGCTGTCGATTTGGTGTTCTTGGGTTTTTTCCAGGATCTGCCGTAATGTGAATATTTGATCGACTGTGGCCTTTCCTGTTCTAAAATTACACTGATAAGTACCTATCAGGTTGTTGACGATGGGCTTTAAACGTTCACACATTACGGCAGAGAAGATTATATAGGCAATGTTAAGTAGACTGATTTGTTTATAGTTTGTGCAGTTTAGAAGGTCTCCTTTTTTTCAGGATCAGGCAAACAATACTGAGGTTGCATTCATCGGGCATGCTTTCTGTCGACCTTATCTTAAAGATAAGTTGGTGCATGCTCCTAACCAACTTATCTATAGCTGCTAATAAGAGCTCGCCATTCAAGCCATCTGCTCCAGCGGCTTTATTAGACTTCAACTTAGATATGACAATCTTAACTTCGTCTAATTCGGGAGGACGGGATTGTTGGCTTTCGTCATCCGCATATCAGGCTAATGTTGCCGAATTTAGTCTTGATGCGTATGGTCATGAAGCGCATATTGATGCACCTATAGCTCAAGACTTCTTGTCTTAGTCTGGCTCCAATGACTAATACAAATAAGCGCTGTTGGTTTTCGTGGTAACAGTCACCATAGTTAGTATCGCAGTTTTTTATCCTCTTTTTGTCCGGCCCATTCCATCGTATTTCCTGGATGGCGGTGATGTCTGCTTTATAGCAGTCCACTTATTCTTTAGCCGCACGTGGTCTGTTAAGGGACCTAACATTCCACGTGCATATCCGACATTCGTTGTCCTTACTTAGTGGAAACCCCTCTCCCCCTCTCTCGTTTGCTGCCTCAACAAATTTCCACTGGGTTTGGAACCCTATCTTCCGTTAAGGTACTTGGCATCTGATGTTCACCACGGGGAGGTGAGAGTAGGAGTGGAGGTGGGTTTTGAGAAAAACCTTTGGGCGCTTGTGTCCTCTTGAATGCACATGTCTACCATTTGAACATCGAACATCGTATTCAGCATCTTTTAATACAATCTCTCTATCAAAGGCATTATTAATTATTTAATATTTCTTCATCAACTCATAAATGGTGAAAAAGAGGCACATTATTTGCTATCTGGTGCACATTTAAACTATCGAGGTGGGACTCATCATCTGCGCGCATATCATTTTATACGTGTTGACTTCCATGCAACTAACATTGGGAAGAATAAAGCTTTAAGTCAAATGAGCATTTTAAATAACTTAAAATGTTAATCGATCGATTTAAATCTAAATAATCTGGAATTGTTTAGAAAACCAGTGTTGCACTATCGTAAACCTTTATTTTATTTTTTGTACTGTAATATTTCATATTAAGGCTATAATTGTATTATGTTCTTGCCAACAACTACCACATGCACTTATGAAGAAGTTTTAAAAATAAAGTGCAGCTGTGGAACATTTCTCTCAAATTTCACTCAACATCATAAAGATTAAGGTGAATGACATATTTACCCATTTTCTAAAATATTAAAAGACCATTAATTTAACTTCTCCCCCACCTAAATAAAAAATAGTTGCACGAACATTTAAAATGTGGCAAATTTTTATTATTAAAAGTGCCTTTTTTAATTCCGTCAAAACACAACATTCTTGATTCCATGTTGGTCACATTACTTCGAATGTAATTTTCGTCCTTTTAGCCATGTGTATAATTATTTGATCTGATTTTCTTTTTGGACAGCGACAGTTGGGACCTAAAATCTTTTTGATATCATTTAGCTGGGTATGTTGGGGTTTGTGGATGCACGAGAAGGGGTACATTATTTTGTGTTATACAAGAGAATAATGTTGGTTTAGTGAGTGAGACGTTACATTTTGTTTTTATGAAAACAATGCCATAATGACTCTACAGACGCTCATATAGGGCCAGTTCCTCTATGCCTACATCTTTTATGATTATAGGCACATTCATGGAAACGAACAAACACTGCGACTCTGAACACGCAATATATTTAGCCGTTTATTTTTGAGGCAAGTTAAACATGAACAAAAAATCATGCTCAAAGGAATACCCCTGAAACAGGATACAGCCCAGGACATAGATATACAAGCATAGGAGCATAAGTATCAGAAAAAAAAGCTGTAACTAAGGCTTTAGCTTGTGTATAGGTACATTATAATGGTCTCGAGCTCCCAAACTCCAGCCCCAACCCGACGAACAACCAAAGACCGACGACAACATGAGAACCACATTAGAATTATTTGCATTTTGTTTGCCTCTCTTGTCATAACATAAAACAGTGCGGTACGCCATTTGGTCGGGCTTTAAAAAAGGATCAAGAATGTAAAACATCATCAGAGAGCGAATCCTTGTGTGTATCTTTCTTCTATTTTTACAAGGTTGGTTTTTTGTGCAAGGACGATAACACATAAAAATTAGATCCTTTATTTTTGTGGTCTTTTGCTCCTTTTTTATGCGGAGTGGAATAACTTTTTGCATGTCTTTCGAGGCTGATAAATTATTTTAGCAACATTCACCTATTAATTTTGTCTTCTTGTTCTTCTTCTTCCTCATCATCATCATCATCTGTTTGTCCTTTAGTGAAGCATCTTGATTGTGTATATTTTTGTTAACTTTTTTATGTTGACAAATACTTGCTTATGGGAAGTCTCAATTTATTATAATTAACTCTGTGAATTATTAGCAATAAAAAAGTATTTACCTTAGTGTTTGGAGTTCGACTTTGGAGTGGAAGAGCAAAATATACCGAGGACGAAAACAAAAAGAAATAAAATAACATAAATTCACCGCACGTGCGGTGTCCCTTTAGGGTTCAGGATTCAGGTTTCAGATACTGCTTTAGAGCAAAACAACCTAATGGGTATATAGGGGCGTATATTTAATGTTGGATAGATATCTCTTATCCTTTGCCAAAAGCTATTTTGTCGTCGAATGAATCCTTGATAAAATTTTATCGTAAAAAAGGTATATTTTGTCTTGTTTTGTCTAGGCGCCTACATTTAAATTAAGTTCCAATATCAATTCCTTTTATATATTGTGTCCCCCAATTAGCCTTCTGCTAGATTTTTTCCGTTTTGATAAAATAGCTCAGTAGAGCAATTTGGGTTATATATCTTTTGGATCGGGTAGGGCCCCCAAAGAGTGTTCTTAACAATATGTCAGGTTTTAAGACTCTGTTTACTGTAAGAAATCTTGATGCCATTAAATACAGTCCTAATATTTAGGTACATTTGATAATTTATTTAAAATATATTTCAAAGTGAATTTACAAGGATGCGAGTTGTTTTTGAAGAGGTCTACAATATTGTTTTAATTTCACTACAGAAGGTTCAAGATACTGCCAAGAAAAATGTAAAAAAAGGGGCTGTGATGCAACCCACTTTATAATGAGTTCCCTTTGGTCTCCTTTGTAATACTTAATTTGTAGCATTAAGCCAAATTTTCATTCAAGGAACTTCGCAAAAATAATTGAAGTTTTAATTTTCAGGACGATAAATTAATTTAAAAAAATGTCTTATTTTTTCTTTTATTGAAAGTTTAAAATCAAATCCATTATCTATTTTCAAGAGAAGTAAAAAGCAATTTTTTAGAAGGTTTATTTACTTGTGTCTTCAGATTTACTTAATTAGAGTAAAATTTTATTGAACTTCCGTTGACCGCATGAAATATTGTTCATCAACTGTTAAAATTTGTTTAGGTAGGTTATTAGGTAGAGATGGCAGTCACAAGCAACCCCTGCTAACCGACTTAAATAGTGCTACAAGGCTCCGTTTTGGTACCATAATTTTGTTTTCATCAAGATCTTCCACCTGCAGCTGGATTCTGTCAGAAAAATTGAGAAAATTGTGTCCTGCATAGCTATTTGTAATTCAGATCCCAAACACTTGCACAATGAGGTAGCTGAAAATACTTAGAGACATTTAAGGACTCAGAGAAGGTCACCCCCCACCAACTCCACACTTGAGGCGAGCTATTTATTGAACCTCCCTTAACTTCTGGACATTGCATTTCTTGTTTAGCGCTGGGGACTGCACAATTAACAAAATAGCCTCTTTTATTACCAAAAGCATTTTACAGGTATAAAAGGCAATGCAGGCCTTCTTTACCCTTTCTTAAATTTTTTACTTTTTAGTTTAGTTTAGAATTCAGAATAACTCGTAGAAGGTAGGATTTTATCGTTCAGTAGGGGTAGGGTGAAGGCAGGTAGCATTGCTATCTGTGAGCCATTATTTCATTTTTCTTGTATAAAGCTGACGTCGATGTTTTGGTTCCTAAGGAACACTCTTAGATTATTCGAAAAGTGCTTCAGATTAATCTGGACGTTCAGCGCGTTTTTAATTCATAGTGGAGCCTGCCGTCATGTCGTCGACAACCTCGTTATCGCCTTTGTTGGTTTCCGGTCCCTTGCTTTGCAGGATTTAATTTTGACATTCCCGAGGAAAAACGAAATTTGTAACTGACAAGATTTTCTCTGCGTTTTTCTTTAATCCTCAGAAGATAAGGGGCACTTGTCTTCTGCGACTCTTTTACCTTAAGTGCTTAAGGAATTCTCTGGAAAACTCGTCAGCGTTTTTGATTACCCTGTTTCCCCTGAGCATTTCACCAGATGCAAAACTAAGGGAGGACCCGAACTTTTGGACAAATTTTGGGCCACTGTCCGAAGTTAGTCTTGACAGTAACGTTCATAAACCATAAGGGAAAACAAATTAAATGAAGGTCTCACTATTAGGTCGGAAGGGAAAGGTCATCCCCGGCTGAGTCTATTACCGGTCTAAAGCAAGAAATTAAGGCGGACCTTTTATTTTTTTAGCACGGATGATGAAAGCGCTCACATCACCACTGAAAATTAGGGACAACGTATCTCTGATCCCAACGCCTGATAGGTCCTTACTGATTTGTTGTTCTTTAGTGCTTTAATTGCGGGAACGATCTCATCTTTACTGGGAACTGCGTTGCGGATTCGGGGATTAGTTTTTTCGGGCGATTCAGAAGGCATCGATCGGCTGCACGTTGTTTTCAAACACTCGGTTTAAAACCGAGGAAAAGTGTTCTTTCCACCTTCTAACTTGTTCATCCACCGAACTTAGCAAAGTACCGTCTACTTCTTGCACCAGGTGTTGCTTTGAGCTGTGTGCACCAGCCAGCTCTTTGGTTATTCTGTAAACGGTCCTGCTGTCGCAACTGTTTGCAGCAATTCCTGCTTCTGTAGTTACGCTTGTCACGGCGCACGCACACTGCGGTGAACCTCTATCTTTTTCATCTAGTACGAGGATTGTAGCTCATTCCTTTCTTCCCTTGTCCAGCAGTTATTCCAGCCCTTAACTACTTGATCCTTGCCCAAGATTCTTCTAAAGTCAGTCAAGGGCAAGTCCCATGTCGGCTCCTCTTCTATTTCAGACATCCAAGAGACTGCTTCTAAGGCGTCGACTAATCGCGAAGTAGTCAATTTGGTTGGAAGACGCCTGCCCGTCCGTCGACTCCCATCTAATTCAGTCAATGAACCTCTCACCATTATCATTGTAATTGCCGACACCATGGACACCCATCACATGCCTTAGCCCGTTGTTGTTACTGCCAACCTTAGTATTGAGGTCTCCCATAATCAAAATATTACCTCCGCTGGGTGTGCTGTTGTGGGCGGATCTCAGTTGACTGCAAAAGCATTCTTTCTCTTCATCAGGTGCGAGTTCCGTCAGGACGTAACACTGTATAAACGTGATAGGATGTACTCTGAAACCTAGCTTTATAAGCCTTTCCCCAAGGGGCTCCCACGAAATAAGGCTCCTGGCTGCCGTTTTTGTATGGAATAACCACCCCACCCCAGCTTCTCGAGAGCTTCCAGGAGCGTGAACAGAATACAGCGAACCCAACCATGGCACTTCGCTTCACCCTAAGACATCTATCCTGTACCGCATAAAGGATTAAAGAAGGAATCTAGCATTGTTCGGACCTTCTCCCCCTGCGTCCAGAAGCGTCCTCACATTCCAAAAAACAATCTTTGTTCGACTACAATAGCCAAAAATCTTCAACGAGTTATCATTAATTATCCGAGGCGTAATTTCGGTTTCCATAGCGGGATGGAGTTCAGTTACGAAGAGTGCTAATCTCCGTAAACTATCCTGAAGAGTCAGGAAACTTCGCCTTTGCAATTTTAGCTCACTTATGTATATAGGGATACACAAATCATTACCCGGGGCCTCCACGAGGAAGTAAATCAAGATCTTCGACATGGTTATAAAGTTTGCATTGCTGGCCTATACCAAGTTTAAGGCAATCACCAACTACCCCATCTGCCCTGCCGCAGGCCCGCCCTAGCACACCAATTTTCCGTCCCAGACACCGATTTTCGATGTCATACACTAACACATTAAAATCAAAGTGCGTAGTGAAATTTCACTTAAGAATGAAAAACAATGCAAAGACGAGAAGTGAATATAAAGAATTCATGAAATTTTAAATGATTCAAATCAATCGATTGAGTTCATTGAATACAATCTTTACATTGAACTCATTAAAGATTGAATTCCCAAAAGATTTATCTCCAAAAGCTCTTCTAATTTTAATAAACAATAAACAATTGATAACCTTAGACTGTTGAGAATTATGATTGATCAATAATTTGTTGTTACCAAATTTTAGAAAAAGAAAACAAGTCTGCAGGATTTTAATTTAATAAATTTTATTTAATGATTCAAAATTACAATATTTGGTTACCGATAAAAGCAAAACTTCTTCAAATAACTTGTACTTGTTGCTTCCCGCCTTAATAGTGCTTAAGACTCTTTTAATCTTCAAACGTGTACAAATTAAAAATAAACATATCTTCCTCTATAGAGCTTCAAGATTATCCTATTTTCTTTTTTTATGGCAATAGATAATATTCAGAGTCATAACATAAGCATTTCACAAGTACCTACTTCACCTTCATATACCTTCACAGATATGTACTTACATGTTGTATACCTTTATGTAACTCTTCATTACCGCATTTTGTTCTTGTGAAAACCCTTGGGTTATAATGACACACAGAGCTGGAGACACAGAAAGTCAAAGAGTTGGCATTGAACATGTTGAAAACGTGCAATTAGTTCCCCCTAATACAGAAACATCATCCCAATCCAACTCTCAATACGAAACTGAAAACACTGATGGAGGCACTGCAGCCTTTAAGCAATATTTTGGTCTGGTGACATTCTATAACATGCTTAAATGTTTTCATGTTTTTAAAGGTTTTTATTTTTCTACCCCACATTCAATCATATACTCGTACTAATATTTGTTCCCTGTATCGCCTTATTACGCTGGTATCTATATGACATTGTGTATCTTTTCATGTATCTTAACCATTAAGCAGCCATAATTACCACGTTAATAGCAAACAGAAGAACAACTCTTCAGCCTTCACATCATCGTTTTAATTACGTACCCTTATGCCTTTCGGGGAGCTAAGAGGCAAACAACGACGCACGAACGGGGTTTATTTGCTAATAGAATATACCGCCTTTCACATGCTTTCTTATAACGCTCCTGTGTCCCGTCTCTAAACCATATATGGGTTAGGTATACCGTCGTCATCATTGTCGCTCGTTGGCGTTGTCGTTGCCGTAGAATCGTTTCAACAACATTATCCTTAGCGGATTACAAGCAAACGGGAAAAAGGAAAACATATTTTATCTTCAAATGAGAAGAACATTTATATGATGCGAATTCTTTTTCCAGGGATGGATTGATTAGGAAGTATGGGAAACAGTCGCGAGTCGACGATTTAGTGCTCCTTTGGAGGAAAATAAAAGTGGGGCCCTAATTTCCAGTGAGTTACTTATAAACACAAATATGCTTTACTACTCGCTTGAAGAGTCTTTTTAGGAGGGGTTAATACGTCTTATTCGATCTATCATAGAACAGAAAGCCCTTCAGCCACTTTAAGTTTCAATTTTTGAGGAAACTGAAAAATCAACCTAATTTGTATGCACTAGGATATTGAACTATCCAATTAGAAAACATGCCACGAAAACTGCCACTCCCCAAAATATTTCCTGTCTTAGTTGTTACAACCTTACTTTTTCAATTTGTCTTACTTTCTAATCGTTGCCAAAATAAAAATAACTGTCAAAAGGCATTTTCTGACGGTTTTAAAAAACTTTTCGAATATTTCACCAAACATTTGCTACTTTTACCAACTTTCGTAGATGGGTGTACACTATTCTCAGTAGAATATGTTTAAAAAGATGACAAAAGTTATAGCAGAATTTAGCATATGTGGTAGAAGAACCCAACGATTTTTGTAAATTTGTTTCTTAATCTCTTAGCACGAATAAAAGGCTCATATTTGTTATAAAATATTTTTTCCTTAACAGTCCACAAAATTAGTTATAAGCCCCAAAATACTTATTTTGCGAAAATGTTCAATGGAAATGTTTGTACTGCTTCAGAAACATTTTAATACATGCCTTCCCTGTGGTAGCGCCTCTTGTTAGAAACTGATCTCGTCCTCAAAGAATAATTCTTGTCATCAAAAGAAATCTCTCAAATTCGCTAAGACCTGGTTTAGTAATACAAATAACGGGTGTTTTTAAGAGTATAGAACTTTAATTTGTCAACACTATTTTCACTGTCAGCCATTTTGTTGAACAACATTTGATGAAGAATTTCGGTAGGGAAATGCAGCCAAGCCAAACAACAGTCACGATTTACAGCTCTAAAGGACTGCTCATAGAAGGACGCCTCAGAACCAGCAGAAGCTGAGAGAGGAACACCGACTTCTCATAAGGAAAAGCATAAGCATGAGAAGTCTACTGTCGAAGATGTTGAGAAAGTCAAAAGCAGGAATCAAGTTCGAAAATGTAATGAGCAAGTGAAACAACACTCAAAAGTGTAAAACATCATAAGTGAAAACATTATAGTTGAATCGCAGTCAATACTGAGGATAAGGAAGGACCATTTCTACAGACGTAATACCGCGACGACTATCCGAATTCCACTGTCAGGCAGGATGATCAATTCAATATAGACTACGAAAGCCAACAATCCCGTCTTCCCGACTTGGACGCAGTTAAGATTGACATATCTAAACTAAAGTCTAAAAAAGCCTTTAGAGCAGATGGCTTCAATGCCAAGCCATTCAAAGCAGCTGTAGATAATTTGGTTAGGTGAATGCACCAACTTATCTGTAAGATATGGTTGGAAGAGACCATGCCCGATGAATCGAAGCTCAATATTATTTGCCCGATATTAAAAAAATTAGACCCTCTAAACTGCACTTACTAAAGAGGCATCAGCCTAAATAACATCGCTAAGAAAATGTTCACTGCCGTAATATGCGAACGTCTAGGCCCATCGTCAATAATCTCATAGGTCCTTATCAGTGTGGCTTTAGGCAATGATTTGATGTTCTGGAAAAAACCCCAAGAACATCAAATGGATACCCACCACCTCTTCGTAGGTTTCAAGGCCGAAAGGTGATGCGCTGTCATGTGATTTCTTTTAAATCCTCCTTGAAAGAATAGTGCAAAGTTAGCACGTCAACGCTAGAGGTACTTTATTAACTTCACATAGGAAGTTATTGTAATGGGTCCGATTTGTCAAATTGAAAATTTTGACATTTCTCGACGTTTCAAGGTCCCTAGAGTCGAAATAAAAGATTTTTAGAAAGATGTCTGTGCGTCCGTGTGTACGTACTTTTGTACGTCCGTACGTTCGTGACGTTTTTTTCGTTGTCCATAGCTCAAGAACCAGAAGACATATCAACTTCAAACAAATTTTGTTATACAGATAATAAGGCAGAAAGATGCAGAAAGGGCTCTCAAGAAAATGGCGTGGGTGGTTTTTTTACCATAGTAGTTTGAAAAAAAGGTGAACATTTTGGTTAACCCTAAATATCTTACGAACCAAAAACGCTAAAGACTTGAATTAAATTTTATATAATATATTGTAACGTGATATCCAAGAATTATATTTTTTGAAAAAAAAATCAATATAACGGTTTTTTTATAAATCAAAAAAACTGAAGAAAAAAAATATGTCACGTCCAAAATTTTACGACTGAAATATGATTTCATCTCTAAAACAATTTTGTGCAACGAAGAATAATGTTTTTGAAATCTGATAAAATTTTGAGAAAAATCTAACTGACAGTTTTTTTTATAAAAAATAAAAATAAAAAAAAAAACATTACTCAAAGTTCGTATAAATTGAATATCGATTCAAATATCTTTTCAAAAACTTGAAGTTTAGGCTTCTAGCTTATTTTGTCTTAAAAAAATATTATTTTCAACATTGTGAAAAATATTGAGAAAAATCGAATAGACAGTTTTTTTTTACAAAAAATAAAAACCTAAAAAAAATGTATAAAAGTTGGTAAAAATTGATTTTCGACTCAAATATCTTTTCAAAACTTTGAGATATTGACTTAAATTTACTTTTATCTTTCAAAAAATTTTGTTTTCAACATTCAGTGAAAGTTTGAAAAGATTCGAATTGATATAAATTAAAAACCAAAAAAAAATTAACAAAAGTTGGTAAAAAATGATTTTCGACTCATATATCTTTTCAAAAATTTTAGATAATAGCTTCTAACTAATTTTTGCTTACAACAAATATTGTTTTCGACATTATGGCAAATTTTGAGAAATATCGAATTGACAGATTTTTTACAAAAAATAAAAACCTAAAAAAAATGTATAAAATTTGGTAAAAATTGATTTTCGACTCAAATATCTCTTCAAAAATTTTAAATATTGGCTTCAAAGTAATTTTATCTTATAAGAAATATTATTTTCAACATTTGGTAAAATTTTTAAAAAATTCGAATTGACCGTTTTTTTACAAAAAATAAAACTCTAAAAAAAAGCAATCCTAAAACTTGGTAAAAATTTACTTTCGGCTCAAACAGCTTTTCAAAAATTAAAAATATTGGCTTCAAACTTATTTCATTTCACAGAAAATATTGTTTATTCAGTAATTTTTATATAAAAATCCAACAGTCCGTTTTTTCATAAAAAATAAAATCTACAAAAAATAGTACGCAAATTTGGTAAAAATTTATACGAGTACATATAGACAAACTTTTAAGCAAGACAAATCGACAGACGGGATCGGAAGTAATCAGTGTGGGTCGCATCCCAGCCTCTTTTTTCAAAAGTATGTCCAATTACTAGCATATGCTGATGACATTGACATAATCGGAAGAACTTAGGTTTTTGTAAGTATTGCGACAGAAACGACAAAAAAGGTTTAGCCAAAAATACTCCATTTACCAATATCGAAATCTTTCGCACATTTCACTCTCTTCAAAACTTGTTTGTTTACATTGTAGTTTTTGAAGTTTTGACAATTAGTCCATGAATAGATGTGTGCCAGTGGCGCTTTGAAAAGCAAAAACAAAAGGAGTTTAAAAAGTTTTTTTTTCAGATTTTTCTTTTTACTTTTTTAGATGAAAAAGTCAGTTTAAAGCTTTAGTTTTGCAGGCATTTTATTGATAGCTAATCAATGTACATTTTTGCCTTGAAAAAAGAATGTTCAACATCAGTTTAATATAATTTATTTTAATAAATTAACGAAATTCTTTAAGTTTCAAAATTAACTTCGGATTATTGTATCAAAGATGCGTTCGAAGAACCATCAAGTTAAGGGTGCGAGCTCAATTTATTGAATTCTAATAAATTTTCGTTAATGAAAGCCCCAATTTTTTTTTTGCAAGTAATTCAAATCTGTATGAATTTAATTAATCCAAATATATTTAAAGTTTGTTTTTAATGATATAAGCTGGCAATCATTTTTCAATTCAATTTTGATTAATAAATATTAAATTAAAAAAAAAGAGTTTTAATCGAAAAATACCTTATCCATAAAATTCTTGATTGATGGAAGCATACATGTATTTGTTATAAAAAAAACTATGCATTAAAGGAACATCAATATTTAAAAAAAAAATGAGAACGATTATAGCAAACTTGTTGAATAAATTTTTTTTTTTTTTTTTTTATATCCGATGGAAATCTTCAAAAGACACTCGGTAAGAATCGGTACCGAGTAGTGTGGGACTCTTACCGCACTAAAACCACCGGTGAATCAGGACCAATCTATGAAAGATCGACAAATGATTTTTATTTCTTAATTTTTAAAATCGCATTGGGGGAAGTTTAAGGTTATAACACTTTTCTGTAGCTTTTAGCCCATCAGCTCATGAGGCTTGGTTCTTCTTAATCTCCGAACATTGTCTCGTACATTTAATACGGTCTCCATTTCAGAGTTAGTATGACTTTGCAGTCGCTGATTGTGTGATACAGCGTGTTTCTTAACCACTTCTGTAACCATTTCAATTTGAAGGTCACGATGTAGATCGCTATTTCTTATATACCAAGGGGCATTTATTATTCCACGAAGGACCTTGCTTTGGAATTTTTGGATGGGTTCAGCATTTGTTTTCTTTGTACAGCCCCATAGTTGGATGCCATATGTCCAAACGGGTTTCAATACTTGCTTATATAACATTAGTTTGTTCTGGATAGATAGATCAGAGTTCTTTCCTATTAACCAGTACATTTTTCTGTACTTCAAGTTTAGTTCTTCTCTTTTCTTTTTGATGTGTTCTTTCCATTTAAGCTTTGCATCCAAATTAGTTCCAAGGTATTTGGCGGTATTGGAGTAAGGTACTTCTGTACTGTTTATAAAAATTGGAACATTGTTTATGTTTTTGTTTGTAAAGTTTATATGCGTCGATTTTGTTTCGTTTAATTTGATACGCCATTTGTGCGTCCAATCACTAACTTTATCGACTGCATTTTGCAATTTTTGTGTAGCCTTCGTAACGGATTTATCTGGCGCCAATATTGCAGTATCATCAGCAAAGGTGGCCATGATAGCGTTGATGTCCACTGGAATATCCCTTGTATATAACAGATACAGGGTTGGTCCTAGGACACTTCCTTGTGGTACACCGGCTTTAATTTTCTTAAGTTCCGAGTAATTTTGGTCGTACCGTACTCTAAAGAGTCGGTTCGTAACGTAGGATTACAGTATTTCGTAGTACTGCCTGGGGAAGTCAATATGCAGTTTGTACTCAAGTCCCAAGTGCCAAACCTTGTCAAAAGCTTGAGCAACATCTAAGAATACAGACGAGCATACTTGTTTTTCTTCAAGTGCCTTTTCCACAACATCCGTAATTCGATGCACTTGGTCTATCGTGGAATGTTAATTTCTAAATCCAAACTGATGGCTCGGAATTAGTCTTCTTTCTTCAATTATTTTGTTAAGCCTTTTAAGTAGCAGTTTTTCAAAAACTTTTGCCATGATTGGTATAAGCGATATTGGTCTGTAAGATGTAACTTCTGTTGGTGGCTTACCTTGTTTAGGTATAACAATGACTTCCGCAATTTTCCAATGATGTGGCACATATCTTAGTTTAAGGCATGCGTTCATTATAAATTGGAGTTTCTTGAAGGCTATAAGAGGCATTTCTTTCAGAACCTGAGCAGTACCTAGATCGTACCCTGGTGATTTTTTGTTTGACAACTTATGTTGACACATGCTTCTTACTTCTTTGAGCGTGACAAAAGGTATTTCACATTCGTCGTTTCTGTCAACAAACTGTAAGGGATCTGTAGCTGTGCCTGCTGGGAATGGCTTGAAAACATTCGCGAGATGTTCAGCAAAGAGATCAGCCTTTTGTTTCGGGTTTCCGATCCATTTACCATCTTGAGATTTTATCGGCGGGTTTTGTGTCTGAGGTCTTTTTAGGCGCTTAGTTGCTTTCCATAAGGAGTATTCTGTAGAAGCATCCGTCGTCAGACTTTTCAGGAATCTACTTAGTGAATCATTTTTAAACTCACAGATTCTTTTTTTTAATTCGTTGTTAAGACGGTTAAAAACTACCTTATCATCTGGGAATCTCGTGGATTGCCATTTTCTTCTAGCTCTTCTTTTTTCCAATATCAACTCCTTTATTTCGATAGGATATTTTATTTCTTTTTCTCTCGCATTCGAAATAGTG
>NC_079147.1:97260804-97392644 GCF_945859685.1 Eupeodes corollae
TTTTTCTTGTACTCTGGCTAAGCATATGAAACCATTTACTGATACTGACGTAGATTAAGAATGCTTTCTTGAGCCTTATTTGAGAATGAAAAGGATGTTGTTGAAAAGATACGACGGATTCCGTTATAAACGGCTTGAGAACTTAAAAAAAAAACGCATAAAATTTGCAAAATCTCATCGATTCTTTATATGAAACGTTAGATTGGTCCATGACATTTACTTTTTGAAGATACTTTCATTTAAATGTTGACCGCGGCTGCGTCTTAGGTGGTCCATTCGGAAAGTCCAATTTTGGGTATCTTTTCCGAGCATTTCGGCCGGGATAGCCCGAATTTCTTCGGAAATGTTGTCTTCCAAAGCTGGAATAGTTGCTGGCTTATTTGTGTAGACTTTAGACTTGACGTAGCCCCACAAAAAATAGTCTAAAGGCTTCAAATCGCATGATCTTGGAGGCCAACTTACAGGTCCATTCCTTGAGATGAATTGTTCTCCGAAGTTTTCCCTCAAAATGGCCATAGAATCGCGAGCTGTGTGGCATGTAGCGCCATCTTGTTGAAACCACATGTCAACCAAGTTCAGTTCTTCCATTTTTGGCAACAAAAAGTTTGTTAGCATTGAACGATAGCGACCGCCATTAACCGTAACGTTGCGTCCAACAGCATCTTTGAAAAAATATGGTCCAATGATTCCACCAGCGTACAAACCACACCAAACAGTGCATTTTTCGGGATGCATGAGTTCTTGAACGGCTTCTGGTTGCTCTTCACTCCAAATGCGGCAATTTTGCTTATTTACGTAGCCATTCAACCAGAAATGAGCCTCATCGCTGAACAAAATTTGTCGATAAAAAAGCGGATTTTCTGCCAACTTTTCTAGGGCCCATTCACTGAAAATTCGACGTTGTGGCAGATCGTTCGGCTTCAGTTCTTGCACGAGCTGTATTTTATACGGTTTTACACCAAGATCTTTGCGTAAAATCTTCCATGTGGTCGAATAACACAAACCCAATTGCTGCGAACGGCGACGAATCGACATTTCACGGTCTTCAGCAACACTCTCAGAAACAGACGCAATATTCTCTTCTGTACGCACTGTACGCATTCGTGTGGTTGGTTTAATGTCCAATAAAGTAAACTGAGTGCGAAACTTGGTCACAATCGCATTAATTGTTTGCTCACTTGGTCGATTATGTAGACCATAAATCGGACGTGAAGCGCGAAACACATTTCGAACCGAACACTGATTTTGGTAATAAAATTCAATGATTTGCAAGCGTTGCTCGTTAGTAAGTCTATTCATGATGAAATGTCAAAGCATACTGAGCATCTTTCTCTTTGACACCATGTCTGAAATCCCGCGTGATCTGTCAAATACTAATGCATGAAAATCCTAACCTCAAAAAAATCACTCTTTACTAGCATCAGAAATACACACGTTTTGGCAAAAGAAAATCATTGTGATTTGAAACTGCAGTTAAATAATATGCAAACAATTACGCCTTGGCCATGGATGAATCATGCGATGTCACTGATACGGCACAGTTAACTGTTTTTGTATGCTATCTGGACAAAACAAGAGAAACTTTTGTTGAGGAGAAGACATTATCAAAGCAGTTATGGATTATTTTGAAAAAGACGAGTTAGACTTGAAGAAGCTCTTATCAGTAACTAATGCCGGTGTGCCAGGAATGGTTGGGAATAAAAAAGGACTGGTTCACCTGTTGAGAAGCAATGAGAGATGTAATGTAAATTTGATTTCCTACCACTGTTATTATTCATCAAACTGTGCTTTGCTGCAAACTAAATCATAATCTTGAGCGTTTTATGAAAGAAGTGATGAATATAGTTAACTTTCTTCGTGCTAAATCATCATTTTAACATCGTGAATTGAAATAATTTTTTGAAAAAGTTGATATGACAATCTATGAATCTGCATTTGTTTTCGGAAGTGATAGAGCTACGTTGCAGATGTACTAAAAGATAGATTTCCAAGAAAACACAGTTTTAAAACACAAACCATCGGAAGTTCCCAGTGAAGAGTTCTGGTTTCTGTATAAAATTTGTGTGTGGTAATAAATATCCAGAATTACAAAAATTAGCTTTGAAACTTCTTACTTTGTTTGTATCGACATGTATTTCTGAAACAGCATTTTCGAAGATGAAGTTCATTAAGAATAAATTTCGATCTCGACTTACTACTGAATATCTCCAGGATTTAATGTCAATAGCATGCACCAATTTTACTCCAAACTTCAAACTGATAATTCCCAACAAAAAATGTAATTTTTCGCATTGATATGTAAAAGTAAATAGAAAAAGAAGAGTATTGGAGACAAAACAGAACCCTGAGGCATACAAGCATTTATTTGGTTAATTTCAAGTGCATAGACGTCTAATACCACTTATATAGTTGTAGTAAACGTTCCGAAAGGTGATTTTAATTTCTAACCCAACATAAATAAGATTCATCTATACTAAATGCACGGATTTTCTGTAAGAGAAAAGCAAGACGCTTCTTAATTGCATTGTTCTTTCAATTGTATAGTTTCTTTGAAATGATGAAAGAAAGTTATGATTTCTAAGAGGTGAAGAGCTTTTACATTAATTTAAATAAATGTCCATGAAATTTACATTATTCGAAAGATTATCTTCTGGCATTGTAACTTAAATAAGATTTCGGGGATGTGACCGCCACTGCTGATTCGTAAACAGTGTTATCTGCAGGTCTAATTTTCTAACATTATTGAAAAAATATCCTCCAAGAGGTTTTGCACCACCAAAAATACTTATTTGCGTTAAATTGCAAGATCTTGAAGGTCAGCTATGAGGTATATGAGCTGGGCAACATGTTGTGCCATCTTGTTGAAACTACAAACCCTGTCTTCTATGCCTTATATGAAAAATACAAAAAATGGACAAAATAAAATAAATACTTAAATATGATGGGCCTACAGCTCGTGGTGAACCAGGACTTAGTGATTTACAACTCACAGTAATTCCTATGAGCGAGTATATTTCATCAAAGTTCTTATGCCAAATCTGAACGAATAATTGAAGAGATCACTTTTTATGGAAAAACATGGTTTGATGCTAGCTGCATTACAGTCTAACGCACTAACCATCATACCACGGGTACTAACCCCTAGTGCCTGTTAATTATGTACAAACAAAAGTTATTCCTCCCCTTAAACAATTCAACCGTAAAACTACCGCTTCTAGGAATGCTCATCAGTATAACTTCGATTATGCTGTCGAATACAGATTTTCGTTCTTTTACCGTACTACGCGAATGTCGAATGCCTTAAAACATTCTGTCTTTCCCAGGAATTGCAATATTTAATCATTCAAAACCAATGTTCACCGACATCTCTTTTCAAAACCTCTGTCTCTTTCCTAGTGCTCACACTGTGGCTCTGCATAATAAGGGTAGTAATATTCCCATGAGTGTAGGCTTCTAATAAAAAATTCTAAAATTTTGTGTGGAATTTTAAAAAATATTTAATTACAAATATACGGCTTTTATTTGCGGAAACGGTTTAAATAAACATTGACAAAATAATCTGCTCCTTCTACCATGTATGCTAAGTGTTACTCTATGCTTTTTAAACACCTAGAAAACGGTAAACCCAGTTACGAAAGTTGATGTAAGTACTCTTTCGTTAAGTTTTTAAAAATATGTTTGTTAAAATATTTAATAAGTTTTATAAAACTCATTTTGGCCATGGTGTGATATTAAGTCAGATTGAAAAAGTTAAGTTTAAACAACTTATTTTGGAGATTGGCAGTTTTCTATACTATGTTTCTAATTAGTCAGTTCAATACCCTAGCACATAAAAATTAGGCAATTTTATCAGTTTCTTCAGAAAGAGGATAGGTCTCATATATATCAATTAAGTCTGATTAACCTCCACTTAGCGAATGGTAAACCATTGTCATTATTTATAAGGAATTCACTGGAAAATGGGACCCTACTTTTAATTTTAACTGTTCTGTCGCTTGCTGTCGCTTTTCCTTAAAAGCCGCAATGAATCGTACGCATCGCTACTGGATCCCTTATTTCTTAATCCGTCCCTGGATAAAGAATTCACATCATAGAAATGTTCTCATTTGAAGATAAAATATGTTTTCCTTTTTCCCGTTTGCTTGTAATCCGCTAAGGATAATGTTGTTGAAACGATTCTACGGCAACGACAACGCCAACGAGCGACAATGATGACGACGGTATACCTAACCCATATATGGTTTAGAGACGGGACACAGGAGCGTTATAAGAAAGAAAGTGGAAGGCGGTATATTCTATTAGCAAATAAACCCCGTCCGTGCGTCGTCGTTGTCGTTCTTGTTTGCCTCTTAGCTCCCCGAAAGGCATAAGGGTACGTAATTAAAACGATGATGTGAAGGCTGAAGAGTTGTTCTTCTGTTTGCTATTAACGTGGTAATTATGGCTGCTTAATGGTTAAGATACATGAAAAGATACACAATGTCATATAGATACTAGCGTAATAAGGCGATACAGGGAACAAACATTAGTACGAGTATATGATTGAATGTGGGGTAGAAAAATAAAACCTTTAAAACATGAAAACATTTAAGCATGTTATAGAATGTCACCAGACCAAAATATTGCTTAAAGGCTGCAGTGCCTCCATCAGTGTCTTCAGTTTCGGATTGAAAGTTGGATTGGGATGATGTTTCTGTATTAGGGGGAACTAATTGCACGTTTTCAACATGTTCAATGCCAACTCTTTGACTTTCTGTGTCTCCAGCTCTGTGTGTCATTATAACCCAAGGGTTTTCATAAGAACAAAATGCGGTAAAGAAGAGTTACATAAAGGTATACAACATGTAAGTACATATCTGGGAAGGTATATGAAGGTGAAGTAGGTACTTGTGAAATGCTTATGATATGACTCTGAATATTATCTATTGCCATAAAAAAAGAAAATAGGATAATCTTGAAGGTCTATAGAGGAAGGTATGTTTATTTTTAATTTGTACACGTTTGAAGATTAAAAGAGTCTTAAGCACTATTAAGGCGGGAAGCAACAAGTACACCCAATCTTCCCCTTCAAAATAAAATGAGTTATTTGAAGAAGTTTTGCTTTTATCGGTAACCAAATATTGTAGTTTTGAATCATTAAATAAAATTTGTTAAATTAAAATCCTTCAGACTTGTTTTCTTTTTCTAAAATTTGATAACAACAAATTATTGATCAATCATATTTCTCAACAGTCTAAGGTTACTAATGTTTATTGTTTATTAAAATTAGAAGAGCTTTTGGAGATAAATCGGAGTGTTTCATTCGATTGTTTCACCAGTTGTGTTATTTCTGGTAAAATCTTGTTGAAACCACAAAAAAGTAATATTTAATCAAGGCAATATACCATCAGCCATAACAGGCTTGTAAAAGAAAGCAATCTTATGGGAATTCAATCTTTAATGAGTTCAATGTAAAGATTGTATTCATTGAACTCAATCGATTGATTTGAATCATTTCAAATTTCATGAATTCTTTATATTCACTTCTCGCCTTTGCATTGTTTTTCATTCTAAAGTGAATTTTCACTACGCACTTTGATTTGAATCTGTAGTGTATGACATAGACAATCGGTGTCTGGGACGAAAATTGGTGTGCTAGGGCGGGCTTGCGGCAGGGCAGATGGGGTAGTTGGAGATTGCCTTAAACTTGGTTTAGGCCAGCAATGCAAAATTTATAACCATGTCGAAGATCTTGATTTACCTCCTCGTGGAAGCCCCGGATAATGATTTGTGTATCCCTTTATGCATAAGTTAGCTAAAATTGCAAGGCCGAAGTTTACTCACTCTTCAGGATAGTTTACGGAGATTAGCACTGGACTCCATCCCGCTATGGAAACCGAGATTACGCCTCGGATAATTAATGATATCTCGTTGAAGATTGTTGGCTAGTGTAGTGGGACAAAGATTGGTTTTTGGAATGTGAGGACGCTACTGGACGCAGGGAGAGAAGGTCCGCACAATTCTAGATTCCTCCAATTAGAGAGAGAATTTATGCGGCATAGGATAGATGTCTTAAGGTGAAGCGAAGTGCCATGGTTGGGATCGCTCTACTCTGTTCACGCTCCTGGAAGCGCTCGAGAAGATGGGGTGGGGTTATTCCATACAAAAACAGCAGTCAGGAGCCTTATTTCGTGGGAGCCCCTTGGGGAAAGGCTTATAAAGCTAAGTTTCAGAGTACAGGCCATCACCATTATACAGTGTTACGTCCTGACAGAACTTGCATCTGATGAAGAGAAAGAATTCTTTTGCAGTCAACTAGGATCCTCCTACAACAACACACCCAGCGGAGGTAATATTTTGGTTATGGAAGCCCTCAATGCTAAGGTTGGCAGTAAAAACAACGGGCTAAGGCATATGATGGGTGTCCATGGTGTCGGCAATTGCAATGATAATGGTAAGAGGTTCATTGATTTCTGCTACGCCAGTGGCATTACGTTTGAACACAAACTGTGTCATAAAATAAGATGGGCGTCGACGGACAGGCAAGCGTCTTCCAACAAAATTGACTACTTCGCGATTAATCGACGCCTTAGAAGCAGTCTCTTGGATGTCGGAAATAGAAAAGGACATGGGACTTGCCCTTGACTGACTTCAGAAGAATCTTGGGCAAGGATCAACAAACGCAAGTAGTTAAGGGCTGGAATAACAGGTGGACAAGGGAAGAAAGGAATGAGCTGGAATCCTCGTAAAGGTTCACCGCAGTGTTCGTGCGCCGTGACAGGTGTAACTACATCAACGCATTGGCGCAAGAAGCAGAAATTGCTGCAAACAGGTGCGACAACTGGACCGTTTACAGAATAACCAAAGAGCTGGCTGGTGCACATAGCTCAAAGCAGCATCTGGTAAAAGTAATAGACGATACCTTGCTTAGTTTGGTGGATGAAGAAGTCAGAAGGTGGAAAGAACACTTTTCCTCGGTTTTAAACTGAGTGTTTGAAAAAAATGTGCAGCCGATGGATGCATTCTGAATCGCCCGAACAAACTTATCCCAGAATCCCCAACGCACTTCCCAGTAAAGATGAGATCGTTGCCGCAATTAAAGCACTTAAGAACAACAAATCGGTAAGGACATATCAGGCGTTGGGATTAGAGATACGTTGTCCCTTATTTTCAGTGGTGATGTGGGCGTTTTCATCATCTTTGCCAAAAAATAAAAGGCTGGGGTGTAAACCAACCGGTCGTTTTCTCACGGTCCGTATTAATTTCTTGCTTTAGCCCGGTAATAGGCTCAGCCGGGGATGACCTTTCCCTTCCGTACTAATCGTGAGACCTTCATTTAATTTTTTTCCCTTATGGTTTATGATTGTTACTGTCAAGACTAACTTCGGACAGTGGCCCTTAACTTGTTCAAAAGTGAGGGGCACTCCCTTAGTTTTGATCTGGTGAAATGCTCAGGGGATACAGGGTAATCAAGAACGCTGACGAGTTTTCCAGAAAATTCCTTAAGCCCTTAAGGTAAAAGAGCCGCAGAAGACCAGTGCCCCTGAGAATTAAAGAAAAAAGCATAGAAGATCTTGAGAAAGCCAGTTACAAATTTCGTTTTGCCTCAGGAATGTCAAAATTAAATCCTCCAAAGCAAAGGACCGGAAGCCGACAAAGGCGATGGTGAGGTTGTTCACGACTAATTAAAAACGCGCTAAGCGTCGTCTAGATTAATCTGAGGCACTCTTCGAATAATCTAAGAATGTTCCTTAGAAAGAAAACATCGACGTCAGTTCTATACAAGAACCATTATTGGGCTTAACAAGAAATGCAATGTCCAGAAGCTAAGGAAGTTTCAAGGAATAGCTTGTATTGGTACTACAGATACCATACATTTTATTTTGTACCTCCTACCAGTAGAACTAAATATTAAAATTTTAGTATTGTGCAGAGCACTAAGGCTTTAAGAATCAAAATGTTGGTTATCAGACCTAATGGGGATGACAACACTAAAGAACTTATTCCAGCGGATATTTTTGAGACACCGAGTACTGCACCCCTTAAAGAAAGGATTGGGAGGATGGCAAAACGAAAGACTTTGATACGACTATCTTTACTGACGTGGGGGACCTTCTCTGAGTCCTTAATGTCTCTTAGCCTTTTCGGCTACCTCATTGTGCAAGTGTATTTCAAGCGGAATTACAAATATTCCTCTTCTAACTTGTAGCTATGAAGGGCACAATTTTCTTATTTTTTTTTGACATCAGAATACAGTTGCAGGTGGAAGATCTTGATGAACTTGCCGAAATAAAAATAAAAGATCTGATTTCCTTTATGAATACAATGAAATGGCTCTAGAATAGCTAATTTTCTCAGTATAAATCCGTCCAACGAGTTTAAGGTACCCAAACGGAGCTTTCTAGCATCATTTAAGTCGCTCAGCAGGGGTTGTTTGTAACTGCCACCTCTACCTACCAACCTACCTAAACAAATTTTAACAGAAAAGAAACAATATTTCATCCGGTCAACGGAAGTTCAATAAAATTTCAATCTAATTTAGTAAATCTGAAGACACAAGTGTTAAATAAAGCTTCTAAAAAATTGCTTTTTACTTCTCTTGAAAATAGATAAAGGATTTGATTTTCAACTTTCAATGAAAAAAAAATAAGACATTTTCTTAAATTAATTTATCGTCCTGAAAATTAAAACTTCAATTATTTTTTGAATACTTTGCGAAGTTCCTTGAATGAAAATTTGCCTTAATGCTACAAATTAAGTATTAAAAAGGCGACCAAAGGGAACTCATTATAAAGTGGGTTGCATCCAAGCCCCTTTTTTTCATTTTTTTTACTTCTGACTGTCTTGGCAATATCTTCAACCTTCTTCTGTAGTGAAATTAGAACAATATTGTAGAACTCTTCAAAAACAACTAGCATCCTTGTAAATTCGCTTTAAAATATATTTTAAATAAATTATCAAATGTACCTACATATTAGGACTGTATTTAATGGCATCAAGATTTCTTACAGTAAACAGAGTCTTAAAACCTGACATATTGTTAAAAACACTCTTCGGGGGCCCTACCCGATCCAAAAGATATAACCCAAATTGCTCTACTGAGTTATTTTATCAAAACGGAAAAAATCTAGCAGAAGGCTAATTGGGGGACACAATATATAAAAGGAATTGATATTGGAACTTAATTTAAATGTAGGCGCCTAGACAAAACAAGACAAAATATACCTTTTTTACGATAAAATTTTATCAAGGATTCATTCGACGACAAAATAGCTTTTGGCAAAGGATAAGAGATATCTATTCAACATTAAATATACGCCCCTATATACCCATTAGGTTGTTTTGCTCTAAAGCAGTATCTGAAACCTGAATCCTGAACCCTAAAGGGACACCGCACGTGCGGTGAATTTATGTTATTTTATTTCTTTTTGTTTTCGTCCTCGGTATATTTTGCTCTTCCACTCCAAAGTCGAACTCCAAACACTAAGGTAAATACTTTTTTATTGCTAATAATTCACAGAGTTAATTATAATAAATTGAGACTTCCCATAAGCAAGTATTTGTCAACATAAAAAAGTTAACAAAAATATACACAATCAAGATGCTTCACTAAAGGACAAACAGATGATGATGATGATGAGGAAGAAGAAGAACAAGAAGACAAAATTAATAGGTGAATGTTGCTAAAATAATTTATCAGCCTCGAAAGACATGCAAAAAGTTATTCCACTCCGCATACAAAAGGAGCAAAAGACCACAAAAATAAAGGATCTAATTTTTATGTGTTATCGTCCTTGCACAAAAAACCAACCTTGTAAAAATAGAAGAAAGATACACACAAGGATTCGCTCTCTGATGATGTTTTACATTCTTGATCCTTTTTTAAAGCCCGACCAAATGGCGTACCGCACTGTTTTATGTTATGACAAGAGAGGCAAACAAAATGCAAATAATTCTAATGTGGTTCTCATGTTGTCGTCGGTCTTTGGTTGTTCGTCGGGTTGGGGCTGGAGCTTGGGAGCTCGGGACCATTATAATGTACCTATACACAAGCTAAAGCCTTAGTTACAGCTTTTTTTTCTGATACTTATGCTCCTATGCTTGTATATCTATGTCCTGGGCTGTATCCTGTTTCAGGGGTATTCCTTTGAGCATGATTTTTTGTTCATGTTTAACTTGCCTCAAAAATAAACGGCTAAATATATTGCGTGTTCAGAGTCGCAGTGTTTGTTCGTTTCCATGAATGTGCCTATAATCATAAAAGATGTAGGCATAGAGGAACTGGCCCTATATGAGCGTCTGTAGAGTCATTATGGCATTGTTTTCATAAAAACAAAATGTAACGTCTCACTCACTAAACCAACATTATTCTCTAGTATAACACAAAGTAATGTACCCCTTCTTCTGCATTCACAACCCCCAACATACCCAGCTAAATGATATCAAGAAGATTTTAGGTCCCAACTGCCGCTGTCCAAAAAGAAAATCAGATCAAATAATTATACACCATGGCTAAAAGGACGAAAATTACATTAGAAGTAATGTGACCAACATGGAATCAAGAATGTTGTGTTTTGACGGAATTGAAAAAGGCACTTTTAAAAATAAAAATTTGCCACATTTTAAATGTTCGTGGAACTATTTTTTATTCAGGTGGGGGAGGATTTAAATTAATGGTCTATTAATATTTTAGAAAATGGGTAAATAAGTCATTCAGCTTAATCTTTATGATGTTGAGTAAAATTTGAGAGAAATGTTGCACAGCTGCACTTAATTTTTAAAACTTCATCATAAGTGCATGCGGTAGTTGTTGGCAAGAACATAATACAATTAAAGCATTAACAGAAATATTACAGTACAAAAAATAAAATAAAGGTTTACGATAGTGCTACACTGGTTTTCTAAACAATTCCAGATTATTTAGATTTAAATCGATCGATTAACATTTTAAGTTATTTAAAATGCTCATTTGACTTAAAGCTTTATTATGCGCGCAGATAGTGAGTCCCCCCTCGATAACTTAAAGGTGCACCAGATATCAAATAACGGCCTCTTTTTCACCATTAATGAGTTGATGAAGAAATATTAAATAATTAATAATGCCTTTTGATAGAGTGATTGTATTAAAAGATGCTGAATACGATGTTCGATGTTCAAATGGTAGACATGTGCATTCAAGAGGACACAAGCGTCCAAAGGTTTTTCTCAAAACCCACCTCCACTCCTACTCTCACCTCCCCGTTGTGAACATCAGATGCCAAGTACCTTAACGGAAGATAGGGTTCCAAACCCAGTGGAAAGTTGTTGAGACAGCAAACGAGAGAGGGGGAGAGGGGTTTCCACTAAGTAAGGACAACGAATGTCGGATATGCACGTGGAATGTTAGGTCCCTTAACAGACCACGTGCGGCTAAAGAATTAGTGGACTACTATAAAGCAGACATCACCGCCATCCAGGAAATACGATGGAATGGGCCGGGCAAAAAGAGGATGAAAAACTGCGATACTAACTATGGTGACTGTTACCACGAAAACCAACTGCGCTTAATTGAATTCGTCATTGGAGCCAGCCTTAGACAAGAAGTCTTGAGCTATAGGTGCATCAATGAGCGCCTCATGACCATACGCATCAAGACTAAATTCGGCAACATTAGCCTGATATGCGGATGACGAAAGCCAACAATCCCGTCCTCCCGACTTAGACGAAGTTAAGATTGCCATATCTAAGTTGAAGTCTAATAAAGCCGCTGGAGCAGATGGCTTGAATGGAGAGCTCTTTTAAGCAGCTGGAGATAAGTTGGTTAGGAGCATGCACCAACTTATCTTTAAGATAAGGTCGAAAGAAAGCATGCCCGATGAATGAAACCTCAGTATTTTTTGCCCGATCCTGAAAAAAGGAGGCCCTCTAAACTGCACAAACTATAGACAAATCAGTCTACTTAACATCGCTTATATAATCTTCTCTGCCGTAGTGTGTGAACGTCTAAAGCCCATCGTTAACAACCTGATAGGTCCTTATCAGTGTCGTTTTAGAACAGGAAAGGCCACAGTCGATCAAATATTCACATTAGGGCAGATCCTGGAAAAACTCAAGAACACCAAATCGACAGCCACCATAGTATTATCTTCATCGGTTTCAAGGCCGCATATGACAGCATCTACAGGGACGAGCTGTATAGAGCCATGTCTAGTTTTGGCATCCCTGCCAAACTCGTCCGTTCGTGCAGGATGATCATGGAGAATTCACTCTGCTCCATAAAGGTTGAAAACAACTTAACAGAATTTTTCGATGTAAAAAAAGGTTAGACACGGTGATTCGCTGTCATTCGATATTTTTAACATCGTATACCTGAAAGAATAGTACAGAGCTGTAAACGCAGAAAACAAAACCAGCGCTAAGATCAAACGCAGAATAACTCTTGCTAACAGCTGTTTCTTTGGGCTAAGAAAGCAATTGAGTGGTAAGGTCGTCTCTGGAGGAGCCAAAGTGCCGCTATATAAGACCCTTATCTTCCGCGACTCTGCAGAGTTTTTGCTGCTATATCTAATAATGCAATACATTACCGACATGTTTTTCAGTGAATGTTATTGTCTGGCATTTTAAGGGATTGAGGCCAAGGCTATTTTTAACACACCGAGTCATCAGCAAAAATAACACTTGACAAAGACATAACGTTACGTCGTTAAAAGACAAGATGAATAGAAAAGGACCAAGATGGTTTCCCTGGGGAAGAACAGGTTGAGCGACAAAAGGTTTTGAGTAACAATTTCTAAATTTTCCTTATAGGATTTGATCGATGCTAAGAAAAATTGTGGAAAACCTAGAGCTTTAAGTTCAAACAAAGTAATTGCGTGGCTAATTTGGCCAAAAGCCTTAGAAAAGTCAGTGTATACACAAAAAACTTCATAACCTTGTTCTAAAGCGTTTGAACATATGGTTTGAGAATGTGAGGAGATTAGTAACGGTTGATCGGCTTTTCACAAAACAATGATATTCTTACTGTAACAAACAACTTGTTCAAAATATTTTGGAATTCAAGAAAGTTTATTAATTGTTAGCAATGACTTTTTCCATGTTCTGGGAAATTTGCCTATTTTTAGGGAAATTTTGAATATGAACGTAAGGGGTTCAACTAAAGCATTATTACACATTATTCCACGGAGAATACCATCGGTACCAGCTAAATAGTCATCATTCAACACGGATAGAAGACGAAGGAACGTACTTTGTAGAACAGGAATAAGACTACATGTAGTTTGCGAAAAGGAGTGAAGATTATAAAAATATACTTCGTCAACAACTTCAGGTCTGTTTACAAACACACGGAGTTTGGTGTCAAAAGCGTTACAGATATCAACAGTTTAATCTAATGAAAGGTTCTTGTAAGTGAAGTTAACTTGAAACTGTTTTTTCTATAAGTTCACAAATTTCCAAAATTGTTTAGGATTCTGTTTTAAATATTTTAAAGGGGTGCTCATATCAGTGAAATAATAAGCGTATGCAAAATATAAGAAAGAAACTTAAAATCCTTAAAGTGTAAGTTTGCCATGCCTTATTTCTTTTGTCAAACAAGAAACGGAATTATTTCGTGTATACCAAGGGTTGCTAAACTTTGTATTTCTTGATTTCTTTAAAGGTATTATCAATATTTGAAAATGCACATGTATCAGCAATTAAAGAAATAGTTAAATCTTCAGACAATAACTGGAAATTAACTCTCCTGTAATCAAAATTAAAAAAGCAGTCAACGGAATTACTGTTTTCAAAATTTTCTAATAAATACAAAATAAATAAAATTTAAATTGAAGTAAAATAGATCTTAGGACCGAAAGGCATTAGTAGTTAGTGTTATAGTTTAACTTAGAGTGTCCGTATGGGACCATTAAGTTAGTTGTAAGTTATTGATAATTAGGCTAGTTTTATGAATTTTTGTCTAGCTTTAAGATAGGTTAAGAATGAATTAATTAAAATGAATTAAAAAAAAAAAGTGCGTTGGACTGTTATGCCAGAGGTCTTGGGTTCGATCCCTGTCTATGCCATCTTAAGTTTTTTCACGGGTATTGCCTCTTGCGAGGAATTGATAAATTCTCCAAGAGAAATTCTTGTCATGAAACAGTGCTTTCTCAATCAGCCAATCGGATACGGCTTAAAACTGTAGGTCCCCCCCATCCCTGATAACAGTTCGCACACAAGAATGGTTGAGAGTTGTAAGTTACTAGGCCCTAGTTCTCAACGGACTGTTGCGCCACCCAAAAACTGGTGGTCAGCATTGATGCATAAAGCATACAAACCCTCCCCTAATGTTTATGAGGAAGCTATAGAAACTGCCAAAAGACAAAGTTCAGAGAATATTATCGATCGCTTGAAGGCATAAAAGATTCTGCCAAACTTAGTAAAGTTTTATGGAAGGAACATTGGAATTTATCTTTTCTGAAGAAACTTGATTTATTGTGGACATACTCTCCAGATGAGTCCTTGCAAAATTTTGTAGACCACAAATTTTCCGGGCTTCGATAGTGCGAACCCAAAAAGCTTAGAACTCCTAACAGTAATCTAGTACATGTAGAAAAAATTAATTCTGGTATTACAAGAGAAAGCATTTCCTGGGCTGTTAATGCTCTCTTTCCCTTAAATCTCCAGGTTTGCAGTAACATGTCTAAAAGTCGATACTAAATCGATTCCGGAAGCACTTACTCACATCTGTGTTGTTTTTATTCAAGAATAAATAATTTCTATGCTAAGGGATAGAAGGAATCGAGCTTAGCAATAGGTAAAACACAATCTCTTCCAAACATTGGAGTAGGGGAACATCTTTGGGCGGTATTCTCTACCCGCTTCTATGGATCCTCACAAAAGTTGTGGGGTAAAGACAGTGGCTAATGCTGATGATTTATCTTAGATATGTAAGAGATGAGATAATCTAGGAATAATGAAAACCGATCACCCTGTACACATTTCTCATTTTTAGTACACAATTTATATTATTTATGTACGCAACGTTATCATAATTATCCATTATATATTACTGCTACTGTAAAATCGAATGATTTATGTTGTATATAATAAGTACGTATCAAAATGTTATGTACTCTCTTTGAAAGAACTGTACATTTTTGAATAAGAAAAGATCACTTGTAATAAAGATTTCTCCAAGACAAGACGTGTCTTTTAATTTTGTTCATGATAACTTATTTTTAATTGTGCATGTTTTTTGGTATTTGCATGATAATTTTTAGTATTGTACCTATATTAATCGGTTATAGATAGCTCTGAAGAAAGTTAATTGCTGGGCAATTGCAAAACTAAATTGATACATTTTACGACCAAAACTTAAGTATCTGCTAGAATATTGAGAAACTAAGGAATGTTCAAAAAAAAGTTAGTGTCAGCACTACAGGTACCTTCGATCTTGTCCAACAAATGCCTTAAATGTTATTTTGCACATCCTTGCAGTAGACCTATTTACACATTAAATATTTAGTAACGTGCTAAGGCTTTAAGAATCAAACTGTTGATTTTGCAGACCAGTGGATATCTTTGCAACAGACACCTGCTACTGCACCCTGCCATGAACCTCAATAATGATTTTATAGTTATCTTTCCTGCCAGAAAGGATTGGGAGGATGATATGGGTTAGAAATACTTCGCTACCAATTTTTTTTACTAAATGACTTACTTTAAACATTTCTTAGTCCTTAAATATCTCTAAGACTTTTAGGCTAATTGATTGTGTCGTTATATTTCAAGATGAATTACAAGAAATCAAAAAAGCATGAAATCATACTCAAATCAAACTTAAACTAAAATAGAAACTCAGCTAACTGCAAGTAAGGCGGGTATTATGTCTAGTCTATCAATTTTGGCCACAACATCGTCTATACGTATCCAAGATCAACATTAACCTCGCTGTTACTCTTATTTGGGTTCCAGTTCATAGTGTTATTGATAAAAACGATCGGGTTGCTGGGATGACCCTGCAAGGTTCGGCCCTTCATAGTTTACTTACGCAAAAGGCAAATATTCCTCTTGGAGCTTTGAAGGGCAAAATCTTGTCTATTTTTCTGTCAGAATACAATTGCAGATGGAACAGTGTACCGGACTGTATCATATCTAGAAGTTGGACATCCCTTACAAAACTCACTGCTGTAGCTGCGGAGTCCAACATCAAATAAAAATAAATTGGGTGGCACAACAGTCCGTTGTGATCCAGGGCCTAGTGACTTACAACTCTCAACCATTCCTGTGTGCGAGTACTCTTGTCAGAAATGGAAGGGACCTACAATTTTAGGCCGAATCCGAACGGCTTATTTGAGAAAGCACTTTTTCAAGACAAGAATAACTCTTGAAGGATTTGTCAATCCCTCGCAAGAGGCAGTACCCGCGAAAATTATTTTTAACTTCCCATAGGAAGTTATTGTAATGGGTCCGATTTGTCAAATTGAAAATTTTCACATTTCTCGACGTTTCAAGGCCAATAGAGTCGAAATAAAAGATTTTTAGAAAGATGTCTGTTCGTGCGTGTGTACGACGTACGTTCGCGACGTTTTTTTCGTTGTCCATAGCTCAAGAACCAGAAGAGATATCGACTCAAATAAATTTTGTTATACAGATAATAAGGCACAAAGATGCAGAAAGGACTCTCAAGAAAATTGCGTTTGTGGTTTTTTTACCATAGCAGTTTAAAAAAAAGGTGAAAATTTTGGTTAACCCTAAATATATTACGAACCAAAAACGATAGAGACTTGAATTAAATTTTATATAATAAACTGTTACATGATCTCAAAGAAATATATTTTTTGGAAAAATCTATCTACGGGCTTTTTTTATAAATCAAAAAAACTGAAAAAGAAAAATTTGTCACCTCCAAAATTTAACGACTTAAATATAATTTCATCTCCAAAACAATTTTGAGCAATGGAGAACAATGTTTTTGAAATCTGATAAAATTTTGAGAAAAATCGAATTGACAGTTTTTCTTATAAAAATAAAAATCTAAAAAAAACATTACTCAAAGTTGGTAAGAATTGAATATTGATTCAAATATCTTTTTAAACACTTGAAATTTAGGCTTAAAACTTATTTTATCTTATATCAAATATTGTTTTCAACAGTCAGTAAAATTTTGAAAAAAATCGAATTGACAGCTTTTTTACAAAAAATAAAAACCTAAAAAAAAAGAGGCTGGGATGCGACCCACACTGATAACTTCCCATCCCGTCTGTCCATTTGTCTTGCTTAAAAGTTTGTCTATATGTACTCGTATCAATTTTACCAAATTTGCGTACTATTTTTTGTAGATTTTATTTTTTATGAAAATTACTGAACATTAAAAACAATATTTTCTGTGAAATAAAATAAGTTTGAAGCCAATATTTTTAATTTTTGAAGAGATATTTGAGTCAAAAGTCAATTTTTACCAACTTTTATACATTTTTTTTTAGGTTTTTATTTTTTGTAAAAAAAGCTGTCTATTCGATTTTTCTCAAAATTTTATCGAATGTTGAAAACAATATTTCTTATAAGATAAAATTAGTTTTAAACCAATATTTCAAAGTTTTGAAAAGATATTTGAGTCGAAAATCAATTTTTACCAACTTTTAATAATATTTTTCGGTTTTTAATTTTTTGAAAAAAAACTGTCAATTCGATTTTATTCAAAATTTTACTGACTGTTAAAAACAATATTTTTTGAAAGATAAAAGTGAATTTAAGCCAATATCTAAAAGTTTTCAAAAGATATTTGAGTCGGAAATGAATTTTTACCAACTTTTATTAATTTATTTTTTTTAGGTTTTTATTTTTTGTAAAAAAACTGTCAATTCGATTTTTTCAAAATTTTATCGAATGTTGAAAACAATATTTGTTATAAGATAAAATAAGTTTTAAGCCTAAATTTCAAGTTTTTGAAAAGATATTTGAATCGATATTCAATTTTTATCAACTTTGAGTAATGTTTTTTTTTAGATTTTTATTTTTTATAAAAAAAAACTGTCTATTCGATTTTTCTCAAAATTTTGTCAGATTTTAAAAACATTGTTCTCCGTTGCTCAAAATTGTTTTGGAGATGAAATTATATTTTAGTCGTTAAATTTTGGAGGTGACAAATTTTCTTTTTTCAGTTTTTTTGATTTATAAAAAAAACCGTTAGATAGATTTTTTTCAAAAAATACACGTCTTTGAGACCACGTTAAAGTTTATTATATTAAATTTAATTCAAGTCTCTAACGTTTTTGGTTCGTAAGATATTTAGGGTTAACCAAAATTTTCACCTTTTTTTTAAACTGCTATGGTAAAAAAACCACCCACGCAATTTTCTTGAGAGCCCTTTCTGCATCTTTCTGCCTTATTATCTGTATAACAGAATTTATTTGGAGTCGATATCTCTTCTGGTTCTTGAGCTATGGACAACGAAAAAAACGTACGTACACACGCACGCACAGACATCTTTCTAAAAATCTTTTATTTCGACTCTAGGGACCTTGAAACGTCGAGAAATGTCAAAGTTTTCAATTTGACAAATCGGACCCATTACAATAACTTCCTATGGGAAGTTAAAAATAATAAAAGTTGGTAAAAATTCATTTTCGACTCAAATATCTTTTCAAAACTTTGAAATATTGGCTTCAAACTAATTTTATCTTATAAGAAATATTGTTTTCAACATTCGGTAAAATTTTGAGAAAAATCGAATTGACAGTTTTTTTTTTACAAAAAATAAAAACCTAAAAAAAATTAACAAAAGTTGGTAAAAATTGATATTCGGGATGGGAAGTTATCAGTGTGGGTCGCATCCCAGCCTCTTTTTTTTTTAAATTAAGGTGGAAAAGGCATGGATTGAACCAAAGACCCCTTGCATGACAGTCCAACACACTAACCATCATGCCACGAGTACTGCCAACATGAAAGGTAAATCGAGTAAATGTCCTACCCTGCCTAGTTCTAGACTGTTAAGCTTCGGAAGGGCAATCCTTAAAGATCTTAATGAAGTTTCCGAGTTAAAAATCAAAGACTTGATTCATTCAATTCTTGAATGCGACGAAATGGCTATAAAATTACTTTTTTTGTCAATATTAATCCGTCATAATATTATCTTATATTTTTGTGAAATACTTTTTCAATGATAATATCACATTTCCATTGTCAAAAAACCCATACGATGGTAACACTCCTATGCTCATCATTATGCCCCCACGACACGTTGGATTATAATTTGTCAAATATCATATCACATATCCCGCATTTTTGCTACTCACCTGAAAAACTCATTTTCATCTTTGTACCATTTCACGGAGTTTAATGTGTGCCCACTCATATCATAGCTGCACGACAAAGTCACATTATCCCGAAAGTCAACAATTTCTGGAACATTGATGTCAGTAACAAAAAGGCCGTATACGCCACCAGCGCCCCCAGCGCCACTTCCACGTTGGAAATCTGTAAAAAGAAAAAAGTATGACAAAAATCTCTTATATTATGTACATACGTAAGAGTGAAAAGGATAGAAAGTGAAAAAGAAACGAAACGAAAAAAGACGACACACGATGTGAATGTTGTGCATATCATGAATAGGAAGCAGCAAGGGATTCGGTAACGTTATTTGCATAAATCTAACTGACATGTTACACTGACAGCGTTTTGTCACATGTAAGGGGAATACCATATCCCGTCACTTCATTTATTTTCCCATTCTCATTTTCCATTTCCATTCCCATTCTCATTCCCATTCCCATTGCTAAGATTCCCAACTGTAACAGTAGATTGCCATATCGAATGCCGACTTCACAATTCCAATCCCTATCCCAATTCCACCTTTTGAAGCATTTTGTTTAGTGTTGGAAATGGTGAGGGCTGAGGGCTCCTTTAAGAGGCTTTAAGAGAACTGCTTATTCTTTTTGTCACTTGAGTGGATAAAGAATGCAAAGGCGCAGTGCGTAAGCGTAATCGAGCGTGAAGTTCTAAAACAGAAGAAGAAAACGAATAAAGGGCCTTACCTTCCTATCCCTGCCTACCTTTACAGGAATAGGTATTGTATAAAATCCTTAGAGGCACATTTATGTATTATTATTTGCCATCATCGCATTGGCGTCGTCGACGGTCGCAGGGAAAGGAATCTTCCGTCTTCATCGTCATCACATCATGTAAGCTGTGCGATGAGAGGTGTTAGGTGTTTACTGTTTGAAGGATTTTATGACAAAATGCGTTTTGACACTTACGTACGAGTATTATGCCTTGTACTTTTTACGTAATGCCAATCGATAAGGACCCCCATTTTCGAAAAGTGTTTTAGACTTTGACTTTTGTGATAGATAAGAAAAACACTCTGCCTACATGAATTGATGAATTGATGTCTTCAAGGTGGCAGGCGGCAAGCAGCTCGGCGGTGGGCTTCCGGGCGGTGAGGAAAGCAAGACTGTTTTTATATGGTTGTCCTATATATTTATGTGCCTACATACGTAAGAGTGATATGTTCGTTTAAATTTCTGACAGCTTCTGCTCTACACTCACGCTTCCTATTCCCAAGCATATTGCGATGTTTTTAGGTGAATAGTTGATGTTTCTCATTTCTCATATAAAAATAAAAGCTTTGGAAACGCGTATAAAGGATACTCGTCTCTCGTATGTAGGCCAGACGCATTTTCTTAATAGAATTCTGTACATTAGAACGATTTGTTCCGTCACAGTGGGTAGCAGCAATAATATGCTACATACGAAGGAATAAAAGTAGCGCAATAAAGTCTTAAATATCAACATTTATTATAACAGTTACAAGATAAAAGGTTTCAAACATAATATACAGAACCAAAACAGAAAAGAACTCTTTAGAAAATCAGAGAGAGGTTTGAAATTAATTGTGCTTGAATTATGTTTCGTAAAAATAAAAATATGAGATACGAACGTGATGAGATTTATTTTGTTGAAACTGAAGAAAAAGATTTAAATTGTTAAATTATACACATTGAGGCATTTGTCAAGTTTTATAAATATAGGGTGTTTTTTTTAACTGAATGAAGAGTTTCGATGGTCTATGGTTTGAAAATTCACTACGATTGAACGATCATAACGAATGGTTAGTGCGTAGGACTTCGCCGATTCTCTTCAGCATTTACACCAGAGCGATCTGACAGCCAGTTGCGAACGCCACCGAAAGGTTGAGGTTATAAGAATTATCATACAGCGTAATTTCAACAAGATTTAGCGATATTGCGTAGACTTTAAACTGAAAATAAATGTCCACACATCGGAGACAATTCTGTTTCGGGCTCCTTTTTCTAGAGCCACTAGGGATACGTGCAATTAGCGAGCAAAAGTGTAGTGAAATACCTTGGACAGACATATAAATGCTGCTCTGACCAGGGACAGAGGAGCTCTGACGAAACGGCTGTTTTACAGCAGTCGGCTTGACTTCAGAGTGAAGGTTATTTAGTACATGACCCTCATACGGCCGATGATCGTTTATGGTTGTCCTGTGTGGTTCAACGTTGCCCCTTCCCAGATGGAGAAGTTTCGGGTGTTCGAGCGGCAGCGTTTACGACGCTGCACGAGCTTTTATCGAACAGCTGAATCTTCTTACGTGCACTACTATTCCAACGAGGTCCTATACAACGGGGCTCGAATCAACAGAATTGACAATTTCGTGATAAAACTCGTTCCAACCAACAATTTAATTTTTGGGGTGTTCTATCCGAACGAAGAATATTTTGAGAGTGCACACCTGAGCGGCTTCATTCCACCAAGGGCATTCCTCTTTTTAACTTCCCATTGGAAGTTATTGTAATGGGTCCGATTTTTCAAAATGAAAATGTTGACATTTCTCGACGTTTCAAGGTCCCTAGAGTTGAAATAAAAGATTTTTAGAAAGATGTCTGTGCGTGCGTGTGTACGTATGTTCGTACGTACGTACGTTCGCGACGTTTTTTTCAACTTCAAATAAATTTTGTTATACAGATAATAAGGCAGAAAGATGCAGAAAGGGCTCTCAAGAAAATTGCGTGGGTGGTTTTTTTTTACCACAGCAGTTTGAAAAAAAGGTGAAAATTTTGGTTAACCCTAAATATCTTACGAACCAAAAACGCTAGAGACTTGAATTAAATTTTATATAATATATTGTAACGTGATACCAAACAGATTATTTAAAAAAAAAAAAAAAATATAACGGTTTTTTTTATAAATCAATAAAATTTAAAAAAAAATTTCACCTTCAAAATTTTACGACTGAAATATGATTTCATCTCTAAAACAATTTTGTGCAACAAAAACTAACGTTTTTGACATCTGATAAAATTTTGAAAAAAATCGAATTGACAGTTTTTTTTTTTATAAAAAATAAAAATCTATAAAAAACATTACTCAAAGTACGTAAAAATTGAATATCGATTCAAATAGCTTTTAAAAAAGTAAAGATATTGGCTTCAAGCTTATTTTATTTCACAGAAAATATTGTTTTGGATATTCAGTAAAAAATAAAATCTACAAAAAATAGTACGCAAATTTGGTAAAAATTGATACATGTACAGTACATACAGATAAACTTTTAAGCAGGACAAATCGACAGACGGGATGGGAAGTTATCAGTGTGGGTCGCACCCCAGCCTCTTTTTAGATAGATGCAGTCAGTTCCGTTATTCTACCATGTCAGACGACGAACCGTGGATAGACGACTCCTGTACAATCGGGACGTCATGGCACAAGGCGGAGCAGAGCTCCTCCGCTTCAGTAGGGCTGTGTCCGAAAGGCATTAGTATTAAGTGTTATATTTCAACATAGAGTGTCAGTATGGGACCAGTAAGTAAGTTGTCAGTTATGTTTAATTAGGCTAGTTTTATGAATTTTTGTCTATGTTTCAGATGGGTTTAAGATTTAATTAATAAAAACGAATTAAAAAAAAAAGTGCCTAGGACTGTCATGCCATTGGTATTGAGTTGAATCCCTGCTTGTGACTTCTAAAATTTTTTTCACGGGTACTGCTTCTTGCAAGGAATTGACAAATCTTCAAAGAACAATTCTTCATTTGTGTAATGCTTTTTCAAATTAGCCTTAAGGATTCGGCTCAAAACTGTAGTTCCAATCGATTCCTGACAACATTACCCGCATACAGGAATGGTTGATAATTGTAAGTCACTAGGCTCTAGTTCTCAAAACTAGCCTTACATTTCAAGATTCTGACATTTTTCTGAATATTCCATATTTAAGAGCTAAAATATAATCGTTTAGAGGTTGTTTGTAAGCATTCCAAGCAAAAATGTTAAAAATTCTGTTGAAGATAATTTTTTTCAAAAAATAATATATTCTGTTATTGTTGTCATTTAAAAAAAAAACGCGAAAAAAGCTACAAAAATATAAACGCAAAAAACGAGAAAATGATAAAATTTTCCAAATAAAACAGAATCTCATATGAAGAATTGTCTGGCTGGACTCCATTTTATGAGAGTCTGTTATGACTGTTTACTTTTAGATTGGAGGTGATGCTGGAAGACAATGTCTAAAAAAATTTAGTTTTGCGTGAACCTTTTTTAATATTTTGATCCAAAAAGGAGTCAACAAAACTTATAAACTGTAGAAAGAAAAATGTTTGGTTCTTGAATTTAAGAAAAAAGATGTATTTAAATACATAACTTTTCTAAAAAAGTTGGAATGAAACTTTAGTGTGGCAGTCACAAATTACAAGCTGTAATCTTTTCTTCTTTTTCTTTTCTTTTTTCTCTTTCACGTCAGTTCTTGAGAGATTCAAAGCTTCTATAGCTGTTTCTTCGTTAGATATTTTTGGAACATTTTTAAATTCATGTTCAAATCTTAGTTCTAGAGCATCCAATGCAAATACACTTCAAAAAGTATACTTGTTAAAATTTTTAAATTCTTAAAAGGTTTTGTATTCAATAGGAAAATCAATTTTGAAAGAAAAAACCCTTTAAGAAAGCTTTAATGTTCTTCAAACAAAAAAAAAGCAAATTAGCATTAAATTATCGATCTCTTATTCAAGGTTTCTTCTTAAGAACCTCAATATTTGTTCTTCTTTTGAGAAAAGTTCTTATGAAAATAATTTAAAGCATTGCTTAAGTTAATTAAAGCAAACAACGAACCGCTTTTTGGTGTATATAGTTAAATTACTAACGAATGCTTAAATGAAATCTTTACTTTAACAACTTAACTGTGTAAGCTTTATGATTCATATGACCTCTCCTGGATTGCTAATTGGTAAAAGTTGATGAAATTGTAATGATCGATTGGAATAGTTCTGGATTTCGGATTCATATTATGTTCTTGTGTAATTTTAGCAACAAAATTTAAGGCAGTAAAATGCAACTTGTTTTCATATACAAACAAATATTATGTACTTAAAAATACTAGTGCGTTCATGTCTATTAAGGCAACACGTTAGGTTTCGAATTTAAGAAAACTTGTACGAAAATTTAAAACAATTATATTTTAGTGGGCAAAGTCATGAATCCTACGATCACCCTCTATAAACCATTGGCTGCCTGTTTCGTTCTTATTAACTTCGAAATAATTAAAAATAAAACAAATAAAAATAACATTTACAACCTTCCTTAGCATTAATTTTCGGTTTATTTGATGTGCCTGTGATACTGGTCTTATTATGTTTACCTGATAGCTCTTAGTTTTGACTTTACAATATAAACATAGCATAGGAAAACACGTTTTCAAGTTTTGAACTCTTTGTGGTAAAACATTTTGATATTTTTTACATATGATTTAATACAGCGCGCTAAACCATCAATTGATTCCAAAATAAGAGGCTGAGATGTGACCCACACTAATAACTTCTCATCCCGTCTGTCGATTTGTCTTACTTAAAGTTTGTCTATATGTAGATGTACTCATATCAATATTTACCAAATTTGAGTACTATTTTTTTGTGGATTCTATTTTTTTATGAAAAAACGGACTGTGGTAATTTTATATAAAAATTACTCAATATTGAAAACAATATTTTCTCTAAAATAAAATAATTTTGAAGCCAATATTTCAAATTTTTGAAAAGATATTTGAATCGAAAATCAATTTTTACCAACTTTTGTTATTTTTTTAGGTTTTTATTTTCTTGTACAAAAACTGTGAATTCAATTTTATTCAAAATTTAACTAAATGTTAACAACAATATTTTTTTTCAAAATAAAAGTAGTTTAAAGCCAATATCTACAATTTTTGAAAAGATATTTGAGTCAAAAATCAATTTTTACCAAGTTTTTTACATTTTTTTTAGGTTTTTATTTTTTGTAAACAAACTGTCAATTCGATTTTTCCCAAAACTTATCCTAATGTTAAAAACAATATTTCTTATAAGTAAAAATTAATCAGAAGCTATTATCTGAAATTTTTGAAAATACATTTGAGTCGAAAATCATTTTTAACCAACTTTTGTTAATTTTTTTTTTAGGTTTTTATTTTTTATAAAAAAAAATTGTCAATTCGATTTTTCTTTATTTCTTTATCAGATGTCAAAAATCATATTTAAGTCGTAAAATTTTAGAGGTGAACATATTTTTTTCAGTTTTTTTGATTTATATAAAAAAAAACCTTTTAATGGATTTTTTTCAAAAAATATACTTCTTTGATATCACGTTGCAATATACTATATGAAATTTAATTATTCAAGTCACTAGCATTTTTGGTTCGTAAGGGTTAACCGAAATTTTCACCTTTTTTTCAAACTGCTATGGTAAAAAAAACCACCCACGTAATTTTCTTGAGAGCCCTTTCTGCATCATTCTGCCTTATTATCTGTATAACAACATTTATTTGAAGTCGATATCTCTTCTGGTTCTTGAGCTATAGACGACGAAAAAACGTCGCGAACGTACGGACGTACGAACGTTTGTACACACGCACGCACAGACATCTTTCTAAAAAACTTTTATTTCGACTCTAGGGACTTTGAAACGTCGAGAAATGTCAAATTTTCAATTTGACAAATCGGACCCATTACAATAACTTCTTACAAAAAAAATGTATACTCCACCGAATAAATACAATTAATGAAAGTTTCGCAAGTTGAATTGATTTGTCTTCAATGTCATCTAGTGACGGTGAAGAAGAAGTTTTTTGAAAAACTATTATAATTATTTCCTGTTTATAGCTCAAATACACTTACCCACATAAAATGAAAAATGGAAAGACAACGGTTTGCAGTTGGCTCAATCATGTTTAGATTTTCAATATAAAATTCGAAATATCAAAACGGTATCTTGAGTAAAATTCAAGTTCTTCGAATTGCTCAAGGTTAAGACAATTTTGGCTTTCTTATGCTCAAAATTCTTGAAAATGTTGAAATCTTGATCTTCAGGAAACACTTTTCTTTAATGTGTTTGTGTAAAGTGATAAACATTAAAAAAAATAATATATACTTTTAAAAGTATAAAGTAGCATTTTTTTCTTTTAACGTTCAAAACGTTCAAAGAGTCCGCCCTCATTCTAAAACTCATTTTTAGAGACAACTTTAAATGTTTAAAATATGTACCATCATCATCATCAATCATTGCGATTATAGCTTCAAATGTCAAGATCCTAAAATTTGTACTAAAATTCTTAAACTTCCAAATTTGCCCCCACTAAAAATTAACGGCTATCTTTTAATGTAACAAAAAATGTACTAAAACTAAAAACAAGAAAGAGAAAGAAGAAAATAAAAAAAGGATCGGAAATTCAAGCACTGACCACCTTACCGAAAAGCTTAACTTTGTTTTGCTTGCGTGTTTTTTCTTGAATCCGCTCCACCGTCGTCTTCGCTCTTTTTTTTTGGTCGAATTTTCCGAAGACTTTTTCAGTTTTGAAGTAAGTAAGAATAATTATTATCTGTGAAGATCTGCTAATCAGATCATTCGCGATTAAAATCTTAGCAGAGCGAGTAAAAAAAGCTTTGATCGTACAGTGAAGGTACGAACGTATGTACATCTTGTATCTAAGACCTTTTTATTTAGAGCATAGGAACCTTGAAACGTCCAAAAAAGTCAACATTTTCGTTTCGACAAATTGAGAGATGAATGTTGGTGCAGATTACGGTTCAGTTTGCTCAGTTCAGTTTTTGAGAATTTTAAAATGTCCTTCAGTGGAAAAAAAGAGACGTCGCATAAGCCGTCGAAAACATATTTTCAAATTCGTCGACACAATGTAAGCTTTAAAGATGCAGCCGATGATTGGCCCAGCAAGAGAGTAAAATATGTGAGTGACAAAATGCTTTACTGGGGAGCCAGTCGAGGTCCCAAGTGAAAGACGCTTTGTTTAAAAATGTATTTGCTGTATCGCAAAAGTCTTTTTAAAAAGGGCATATTTTAAGATTTCAAAATAGAATATACATGTGAAATACTCGTCAGTTTATATAAGAATTTAAAACATATTATTTTGTTATTGGTTGCGCTCAATTTCAGATGAATGGAGTACACGGATTTTTTTTTGTTAGTGCCTAACATGTAAAAGAATTGCTGATCTGAAACAGTTTAGTAATCAAAAAAGAATTTCAAAAGTGTCCAAGAATTTCAAAAGTGTCCAAGAATTTCTGGAGCGTTGCATGACTTCAGCTGTAAAAGCGGCTTATGTGGACAGAAAACCAAATTGAAATATTTTAATAAATGTTTACTTCTAAAATGATAAAGGTAATCTATGTAGCAAACTTTGAACTTTGCTGTTTCTTTATCGAACCGATACCTCTCATAAAAGTCATCGCCGGTTTTTATGCGGTTAAGGTCAATCATTCATTGTCTATTGGACGGAATAATAATAATTCTATGTAAACTAGAGTTTAGTTTCTCAATGACAAAATCATAACTTATCACAGAACTATGAATATCCCCACTTAAATATATTTTCCGAAAATCAAAAATAAGGAAAAGTACCGGAGACAAAACAGAGCCGTGGAGTACACCATCGATTGTTCTGTAGATATGAGATATGAACCCGTCCAATATTTGAATTTTATTTATGTTGTATCCAACGAAGAAGGGATTTATTGATAACAAATTCACACTTTTTTTTAAGAGAGAACTCAGGCCCTTATGACGAGAAGTGAATCGAACGTTTGGCTTAAAGCGAACATTTGAGAAATCCAATATATAGCAACATTAAGATGGGTGAATTTCGACGTTCAAATGGGTAACATATCATTCTCCAAACGAAGCGAGTGATATCAAAAACGTTCGCTTTTAGTCCAACGTCCGATTCGCTTCTCGTAATAAGGGCCTTAATGATAAACTTTGTCACAAGCCTTTGAAATGTCAAGTGCTATAATCTTCCTTTCTGCAACACGATGTAGAGATGCTACAATAGATATATTTTGCTGGTTATTAACAATCTTGTTTCGTTTTTTAATAATATTTTAAAACTAAAATTGATCAGCGTTTCGATGACTTTGGAAAGAAGATTCTACATTGCAAAAATATAAAACCTTCTTTCTAAACCAATAAGATGGTAATATCCCCAGCACACTTATACCGCCTCATCCTACACCGGGATATCTCATGTTATTTTTGTATCGTTTTACGTCAAAAATCTGTCTCGTTGTATTTTCCAATAAGTAGAGAGTTTTGATTTCGTTTCGATGTGAGTATCACGAATTTATACCACTTCCAAATGTGTTTTGTTATTTTTGCATTTAATTTAAGAAAACACATGTGGGACACCACTGAAAATTTGTGCTATATGTTGATTTATTGTATCCTGAAACGGGGGTTTTCACATCCACTCAACGGATGGTGTGACAGTCACTGTTGTGGCGCTATAAAACCTTAAAGAAAAAGTAAAATAACAAACCCTATAAAATAAATAAATAAAAACAACTTGAAGCAGCTTCCAAGGACACACGAGGACTCTAACTGTGACTTGTGACTGACTAAACGGGAGGACATAACCCATTCAAATTGACAGAACTGTCCCGATGCAAACAGTGGGTGCTATTTGAATAAAAATCCCAAGGGGTCGTTACGTTAGATGAGGAAGACAGCGGGTGGGGGTTTCGATAGGAAGAGGTTAAGGCATTAGCATCATGTCACATAAACTTGTTATTCCATTTCGAGATTTGTTATTCTTCTGTGCATCCTTCCCTCATCCACCAAGCAATGCGATTTGGTGTCGATGTTAAGGGGAGAATACAAAGTTCGTCTCTAGGCTATACGGAGATGGAGAGTTCATCCTTTATATACCTACTGGTTCTTCCACACTGCACAACTCTGCTCTATAGACATCGCCAACGACATAGAGTTAAAGAGTCATACTTCCTGCAAAAACGAGCCTTTTTTGATTTCCTCACAGACCCTGAGTTGTTGCCTGTTGTCGTTTTGTGTCAGTTTTATTCATGTTCGCGTTTAACATCATAACATAAACATCGCCCCTTCACCTCGTCTATCTTGTCTTGCCTTACATTGCTCCGCTTTACTTTTTGCTTTGGGCTGTGTGATGTGGCCGGAAATGGTGTGAAATTTCGAGCTGAATTCCTCCATTATACTTTCTTCGGCATCAAAGTGTCATTTATGTAAGTGCTTTGTGTTTTGATGGATAAGAGAGAGAGAGTTGGTTGGCTGAAGGTTGCGTACGGGTAGGGCTTGTAGAAAGGCTTAAAACCTTACGTCCGTCGTCGTAGTCATCGTCGTATTCGTCGTCGTCGGCATTCCGTATGTTGTAAAGGTCGTCCTCGTTGAGGCTCGACGACGGAGCTTGAGGGGTTATGATGATGAGTTTGGTTGGAGTGCGAAGAAGAGCCTTTTACAACTATCATTTCATCACATATCAAGTCAAGTCCCATCAAAAATCCTTATGCATATACATATATATTATTTTTAGGGTCGCATCCATATGTATGAAGTTGGGTTTAGTTCGTAGTTCGTACATCAGACGTCTTCCCCTGGATGACGTACTTTTGGAAAATGTTTTATGGACACCAGGGCAATTTATTCATTTTTATGCTGCCAGCTGGAAGGCAATTCGAAAGGAAAAAGGATTGTTGCCTTCGAAGGAGTGTGTAGTGTAGGCTTATACTCGTGTCATACATTTAGAACGTTGTTTTGGTTGGAGGATATGCGATGCGATGGCTATGGGTGAGCTGTAAGTAAGTGAGCCGTATCGTCATAGAATAATTTTGAGGCGAATCCTTGTTGTAGAAATGTGTGTATTTTGGGGAAGATTATGCGGGAGCAAGAATGTGTCCATTTTTATTCAAATAAACATAAGAAAAACGAAGACACATTTTGAAGAAGAGTGAAATAAATGGAATTCGTTTACGATGTGACCTGAAATAAGGTTTTATTTTGACCTATGTATATGATTTCACTTACCCTAAATAAACTTTGCTATTTTTTTGTGTTCTCTTTTTTATTTTTGCTCTTATTCCTTTTTGAGGAAAAACGAAAGTAAGTATGAAATGAAGAATTCGTTATTGGAGAACAGATTTTTACAGATTTGGGTCAAAAATTATATTCGTTATGAAAGCTCTAAGAATGGATTTCAGTTTTCGTTTGAAATAACTTTTGAAAAAAACTATAAACACGTGATGATAATATTGAAGAAGTTAGACAACTTTTTATCAGAAATACATCACAGATTTTTAATATAATTTCTGATATGACTTGAGTATTTTATATTGACGGCAAATTTAGATCAAACTTGGTCAAAATGAAGTTTATCTGAAGGTAGCTTTAAGACAGGATTCAATAATTACAAACTTAAAGCAATTGACCCAGATAGTGGGCTAGGATAAATCTTTCCCAGGAGGATATAACTCAGCAATTTACTTAATAATTTAATAAACAATATTGATTTTAATTCGTTCTTCAAAAACAACACAACAGCATGTCTATTAACTAATGTCTCATTCAATCCATACCAACGAACGGATCAAAGCGAAAATGTGTCTCCCTACTGGTATAATAAGGATATACGAACCATTCGAAATGTCAAAAATTGAGGTGTTGACTTCTTAAACTAACAGATTTTCATCTCTTTCCGAATTCCTATATCTAGACTACATTGACATAATGCAAGATAGCTTGATTACGGATCCTAGGCGATTCTACCAATTTATGAACATTAAACGTAAAGCCAATGATTTTACTTCAACATTGAAAATCCACCATATGACATCTACCTACCCTAAAACTATTAGAAACATCTTTGCCTTATTCTTCAGCAAATCATACAGCAATCATTTTGTAGAACCTGACTATAGTTTTGTTGGTTACTTAAAAGGTATCTCATGCACCAACCTTAACGAAATCGGAAAAAGTGGTGATATTGTTGACAAAAAATTAAGTGTTTTTGAAGATGACTTCTCTCCTTGTCCGGATGTTTTCCCTAATATATTATTAAACAAGTGTGCTGTCTCCCTATATGTAAGCCTCTTTCAAGATATCTTCCAAAAGCTCAGGAAAGATTCTTTTATTTTTTCTGTTTGGAAACAAGAGCAAAAATAATGTTATGAAATTCAATTCCCAAGCTTTTCGATAGCATTTTTTACGAATCTCCCTATTTTCATTGTAGGGTAATTTTTTCTTAACTCAAACATGGCTTCTTAAAAGACATATCCATTAAAACCAATTTTACTGAACGTGTGGCCAAAACTCTGAACGAATTACAGAAATTATTTATCTTAAACTAAAAGCTCTTGATTTCACACCTTTTTTATTGCATGGCTCAGATTGTACCTTAAGATTAGCCCATATAGAGTTGAAGTCCCTCAAGGCAGACACTTTGGTCCTTTGTTATTTGTCTTAAGTATCAACGATGTTATTAATGTCCTTGATAAATAATTCAACTTTAATTTCAGAATTAGTGCATCAAAAATGTCTTTAAACTCATTTTATTCAAATGCCAATTCATAACATTTACCAGCAATCGCGAAGTTTCAATATCAAAGAATGCAATCTGTACAACGCAGACTTCTTCGGTTTGCGTTCCGCGGTCTTCCAAGAGGTGATAATCTATTCTTACCAAATAATGAAGATAAAAACTTTTTAATCTTCAAACCCTCTAAAAACGCCCCGAAGTCACTGACTCTTCCTTCACCAAAATACATCAACGAGAAATAGACGAACCTTGGATTTTTGTCCTTGAGTGACGCATATGGATTTGATTTTTCTCGTTTCCTGCTTTTTGTAGATAACATTTTTACACCAGTTCTACCACTGCCGATCAAAATAGGTACCTTATCTAGTTTTGCAAAAATAGTCGATCTTTATGCAAAAAGTGATACCTGCCAAAATGTCGAGAAATTCAATGAAAAAGCTCTTGTTGGAAAAACAATTATCCAGCTTTCTTTGAAAAAGTTGTAAATAACAAAATTAGTGAAGTAAACATTTACATTATCTGTTTTAAATTTAATGATTTTGAAAACAATTACAATTTTTGACTATTGTTTGAGTGAGTTATTTTTTGGAGGTGCATAACTTTAAGTTTGCAATACTTTTCTAACTGGCGGCCATTTTGACCGTTTCGAATGATTTATTTTAATTTGTTTCGACACTTACAGGATTGAGGCTTTAAAATCACCTAGCAAGCGTAGAGCCTAAAACAAGATTGTCGTTGATCCCAAATTTTATTTTAAAACTGCCGCAGCTGTAGTTATGATTATTCTCAAGGTAACTCAAGATAGCCGCAACTACTGACTGTTTGGTGTACTTTATGGGTTGATCGAATAATTGGTCCGAACTTATTTAAAAATTTTACAGTAAACTGTAACCACTGTAGAGACAAGATCACTGACTCTTTCGTTCATCAATTGTACAACCATGATGAGGAGCTATGCACATCAAGTCACAAAGTTCGTGCCAAAATTTATTTATTGAAGGAAACGTTTGGTAACCGCATAGCTCCTCGTTACGGACCCATGAATTTTCCTCCAAGGTCATACGATTTAATGTCGCTTGACTATTTCCTGTGGGGATATGTGAAGATGCTAGCCTAAGTCATTGAGTCCGAAACAATTGATAATTTTTAGACCAATATTCGCCTTGTTGTTGCTACTATACTACCTCTAAAAAAAAACACTTTATTTTATGTTTATTGGACCTGAAAGTAGGCATCGAACCAAGGTTATATTTTTTTCCTATCGGTTTTGACATTACTTAAACTTGCAAACAAATCGCACACAATTTCATGTGACCGAACATTCCAATAACAATATGTAAGTGCTACCAAGCAAACTTTTAGTGATCACCTTACGCAGTACAAAGAAGGGTTAATAATCAAAATTGACAATCAAAACAGTGACAGTCAACTATCGCCTTACGCGATTCTACCCCAGATGAATGCCAGATATAACAATACATTGAAATACCGTTCCCAAATGTCTTACAATCATGTGAATTTCTAATGTCATTAATGTCAGGGGTTGTTTAAAATTGTAAGGTGTCGTGGTTAAAGTCATCGAGGCACTTTTTATAAGAGCTGTTTATATTCCCTCGGCATGGAGAGAAGTAAACATTTTGTTGGTACCCAAAACGGGAAAATGTTCTCAAATCAAACTAAAAGATCTACGACCTTTAAGTCTATCATCTTTCCTTCTTAAGACCTAAGAAAGATTAATTAATATCTGTTTAAGGGCAAGTATTGATACAAAACTTCTGTCTATGTCTCAACATGCCTATTGTAAAGGCAAATCGGTGGAAATGGCATTACACAGATTATTTCTCACCATCGAATACACTATGATTGGTTTCCTTGACATCTAAGGCGCTTTTAACATTGTGAAAACATCTGCAATCACATCTGCACTTACAGCTCAGAACGTTCAGAGCTCGCTTAAGGGAGTTAATTAATTTAATAATGCTGACAAGCAGAATATTTAACTCTAAACTTGGCTATTTTTCTGCTAGACGATTTATTAGTAGAGGGACAAGGTGGTGTATTATCCCCTCTTCTCTGGAACCTTATAATAAATGAAATCCTGTATTGGTCTGGATGCAGAGGATTTCAGAGTTATTGCCTATGCGTATAAGGTTGATATTGCGGTTTCAGAAAAGCATCTTAATGCCCCAAAAAAAATTAATCTTAAAAAATGCCTTAGACAAACTAATATTTCCGGATCATCGGTGTGGACTGGGTGTCACCTAACACAAAACCGAATTAGTCCTATTTTCGAGGAACTACAAAATTCCATATGTTAACCATTCCTAGATTAAAGTAATCTAAGTTAAATTCTCTGACAAGGATAAGTATACCTGGCACACCACGCGGCTAGGGGTATTCTCAAATGACTTTAGCAGAAGAGGAGGAAACACTTTTTCACCTGCTCTTTGCATGCCCTGCTCCAGCTGAAACACTCAAGAATTCTTCTATATTCTTCATGTGGTATCACAATTATTAAAATATATTGAAAAACTGTTTCCAAATGTCTTACTGAATTTACAAACTTGTGACGCAATAAAAAAAAGAAAATTTTGTATTGATACGAAATCCAATTAAACAATAAGTTTATCTTCAAAGATATTTGACTTGTCAACAAAACCGCGCGATTCATCCCAAGACACAGGACAATTCATAACGGAAATGAAAAATACATGTAAGCATAAGCAATGTTTGTATATTTAACTAGTTCGCTCAAAGCTATTTCCTTTGGATAGCTTTATTTTAATTTCATATAAGAAGAACCAGGATGGAAAATGAACTATGCGAAGATAAGAAAGAGGTAGAACATGTATGTTTAAATTGTAAAGCGAACGCCTATTGGCTGTGTAGTTAGTCAGGTGTCTAAAAGGAATGAAGAATAGTTCATTGTCGTGCTAGTAGGTAGAAGGTACTTATTACAATACAATCACATTCCTTCTTTCTTACAAGTTTTTAGCGCAAACATGGAGCTATTACGTTCAGTTTATTTATTTTGTTAAATTTTAAAAGAAACAAGTATACGAATAAATAGAGAAAATCAAGCAACAAAATACCGGTTGTTGTATTTCCTGAGCTATACAAAAATATGTTTTTCTTATTAAAGTAAGCCAAGTTAAAAAATAATATTTTAGAGAAAATTAAAAAAAATCTATCGGTTTGTTTTTGAGAAAATTCGAATTTTCCTTTTTTGACCAAACAAATTGTATGGGGGCCACTGTTAGTTTTGATCTTAAAAAAAAATAAAAAAAAAGCCTAACGCGAATCTGCTCAAAACCTTAACTTCCAAGTTTGAACTCAATCGACACAATAGTTTAGGCCGTAAGAGCGTGGACAGACAGACAAAACCGACCGGACGGAATCGCGGGACCCACTTAAAACCTCAATTTCTAAATTTTCCACAAATGCAAAACTTGCCATATATAGTTTCTATATGACGCAAGTAAAAAAGTGAAAATATCAAAACTAAATCCTAAATCCATCAAAAACTGACAAATATAATTTTTGTTTGTAAATGTCAGAATTTTGATTCAAAACCAGCTACGGGCTTCTACAAAAATATCAACAAAAAACAAACCACTTAAAACTCAGTTCCATTCAACCGAGATCTAAAATTCCTAGAACTCAAAAATGGTTCTAAACCAAATTATACGGACATATTTAGATGTAATGAAATACTCGAGTTCTTAATATTTTTAAAATGGTGTTCCAAAGATAAACCGATAGTTTCTATATTTTATTTTTTTATAACTCAACATTTAGAAAGGAATACATTTTTTGTTTTAAAATATTTTTTTTTTCAATAATTTTCATAAATAGTCAATGTCAGTATTTACCAAAAGCGAATAATATTTATTCGAAACGGTTTAAAACATAAAATAGTTTGAAGATAGATAATGATAATTTAAAAATTGTATGCACTGTATTATTATTTTTATTTTTATTATTATGATTATACGACAAATTAATTGTAGTAAATAAAATTATTTCATGTTTTTTTTTGTTTTTAATATTCTATTGTGTTTATAAAGTGCCAATACTCTGGGGGTTTTGCGAGTAATGTTGTTAGGGATGGAGGGGATCTACAGTTTTAAACCAAGTCCGAACAACTAATTTGAAAAAGCACTTTTGGAAGATTTGTCAATTTATCGCAAGAGGCAGTACCCATGAAAAGAAACTTCAGGTGGCACTGACAGGGCTTGAACCCAAGACCTCTGGCATTAAAGCCCACCATGCCATGGGTACTCCTTATAAAAACGACTAATTTAATGAAAAGCGTTCAATAACTTTTCTGATTATATGAAAAGGTAATGCAATAGTATCCATTTTGTGTTGAATTAAAACGTGGCTGAAAACTTAAAGACCGTCTAATCGCCTAAAAGACACATCAGGGACAATACTGTGTAGTTCCTTTAGGGGTTTTATATTTTAGTTTTTAAAGGCTTGTGAAAAAACTTAAACCTCAAAACTTCTTGGCTAGTTTCATAAATTCACCATTGGAAAGTGTCCATTAGCCTTCAACTTACTTAGATGAATCTAGATTTCCCAGAATAAAAAGTTCGACGTCCTTTGAACCAGTTTATCAGAAAAACTCAATAAAACACAGTCTTATCAAATGATTACGTTCCTTATGTGTACTTAGGAGAAAAAATATAACGAAATTCAAGCTCACATAAGTGAGTAAGCAATTGAAATAAGAATAGAGCCATTCATATTTTCCTAGACCCAGATATAAAATTGAAGTATAAATAACTTTAGGTAACTATGGTACTGTTTTCCTGTTTTTACCTGCATGTACTCTACCTATATATCTTTCTAATCTTAAACTTCGTGACTCTACAAAAAGTTTCAAATTTTACAAAATTTTGTGAAATTAAATTTTTAATTAATTAAATTTCTAAAAATAAACTAAGTCTTAGACAACATCATCTTCCTTGTATACTAAAATTAATTCCCATGAACCTTGATACTACACAATTTATCAACATTACGTACAAACATACAAACAAATAGACACATATACATACGTAGGTATGTATGGTATATGCAAAATATATGAATTTTTGATAAGTAATTAAGATCCAAGAGAAGAAAACAAAAAGTTTTCAGTTTCTTCAAAAAGTTATTTTGCAAATGTTTCCTTCCTCATGTCAATCATAAAAAAGTTTCCATAACATTCTTCAGTATTTTAAAGACACTATCTTCATCATCATCATCAACATCATCTCGGTATCATCATCATAAACATAGACTCCATCAAGCTTCATAAACTTTCAAAAATATTTTAATATTTTTAAAATTAAAATAAAAAAAAAGAAAACAAAACATTTTAGCCGCAAAAAAACTCACAAATTAATTAAATAAAATTGTCAAGTTCTTACGCCGCGCCAGTCGCCGAGACATTCACATTTTATATCTCCAAATAATTCAACTACAGAACGTACATGAAAAGAAAAACAAAAAGACGAAGAAAGAAAACAAAAAAAAACAGTTTTTTAAATTCTCTAAATGCTAAACTTTTCCGGCAAATAACATTAAACTGTCAAGTTTGGGTAAAAAGTCGGTACGTCTAAATACAAAAACACACATACCCCATATCCATGCCCACCCTTGAAGACGACGACGACCCTAAACATCCCTAAAAACAACAAACAACCCAAGCCAAGCAAGCAAGCAAAAAAGCAAGCAAGCAAGCAAGCACCAAGCAGAGCATAGTTTTAGGAAATTTTAATTCCGCTTTTGAGATGTCAAAGTCACAAAGTTAAACGATGACGATGACGACGACAACGACAACAACAACTGACGACCGTCGAGGACGACCGTCGTCGTCAACGATGAAGAAGGGGGAGGGAAAAAACAATCTGTTGGGAAAAATAGGTTTTCTTTTTTCATTTAAAACAAAATTTTCTCTTTACTCTTACCTTGAACGAAAGCCAGCAACAGCACCAAAAATACCGACATTTTGCGCCAAAAACCAATAATCCAAACTTTCTTCCTCAGTACGGTATGGTGCGGTGCGGTGCGGTACGTCGTCGGTGGTTAAAATTTCACCCAACAACAATAACAACAACCCTCAAAAACAAAACTCAGTCTATGATGGAGAAAAATATAATGAACTTAAGAAAGTTATTAAACTTTAATTGGGACGCACATTAAACCATAATCACAGGAAATTATAAATTCGCAATTAATTCACTTACGGCTGTCACGGCCACCGTGTTTTTTTTATTTTTTTATTTTAAGTTTTCCCCCGTGTGCCACTGTCACCGCCGCTTCACGCCGGCCGCCGAGACCGATACTACTTCAACTTTAATTAGATTATAATTACTCGACTTTGAAGCACTAAATAAAACTCACGCTAGTACATAAATAGATACGTCTGCACGGTATTATCCTTTTTTAAAGAGACCGAGAACGAGGATGAACGAGGACTCAAAAGGGACTTCCGTTCCCGAACTCTACATCACTGTCATGGTTTCAAAAACGGCAAAGTAATTAAAATCGCTCACTCAAAAAATCGTTGTCGTTCTTCAGATTTCTGACGTCATATTAATTTCATTCCGATTAGCATGATGCTTCTTTCCTTTTCCTTTCCTTTTTTTCTCCTACCGGTGTTGTTTTTGTACGCAATTGAATGACACAAAAGCTTATTGTTATCCTTATGGCATATACTCGTATGTCCTTATGTATACAAGATTGAAGAAGCTAAAGCAGAGATGAGCTCACTCACGCATCATCAAGGACGAGTTAAGTCGTCGTATCGTCCTCGAAAAACGGAACCGAAAAAACCATAAGGCAAAAGCGAGCGAACTAACGAACTTATGAACGAACGACAGAAAAAGTACGGATTGGATGGCGTAAAATTAATCCGATATATTGTCATATGTGAGATGTGTGTGTGTGGAAGGACAATTTGCCTTGGGACAATTAGGGATCTATTAAGAGGGATTAAGGTCCTTTCAAGAATTCATGACAACGACGAAGAATTCAAGATTCATGATATTCTCTTTTCTTCCTCCTCATTGGGTTCAACCCAGCCGTACGAAGAATAAAAATACAAAGTCATATTTATCACGGTAATTAACGGATTTTTCTTATAACTTTTCCGGCTTTTCCTTTGGCGGGTAATAAGAAGAGGTTTCTTTGGGGTGGGGTAGGGGGTTGGTTTTGGTATTAATTCTTTCAACCAATAAACTATCACTTGACACGAGCCTGACACGAGAATGTGACAGGACGACGACGACGATGAAAAAAAGGAACAAAGAGTGTAAAATCCTTTCGCACCAGCTATTCTGATTGAACCTTACAATCTGACTGAAGTTGAAGTGCCATGTGGATGGACAGTATTGTGTGTATTACCGTGCTCAGCTCAGTGCTGTGAGTTCCTCCTCAATTTACTTTCGTTACGAGATGATGCTCCTTTGCGCTGTGTTTTCTGGCCATGATATTGTTGAGTGCTCCCGAAATACAAATTCAAAAGGACCTTCTGATGCGTGCTCTCTCGTTGTTGGGCGCCACGCGAGGAGGAGAATAATCATCTCGTATCGCATTGTGGATGCTATCTAGGATTTTTGTTTGACTTTAGATGAGGAGTGAGCTTTTGCTCAATTTTTCGGAGTAAGTTTGTTTTTACGGTGCACGCAGGTTTTGGATGTTGCTGAATTTAGAGAATGGATTTGAGAGTGGAAAGCTTCGTTGTGGATGAGGAGAGTTTTTGAGAGGAGATTTTTAATTTGGAAGATTTAGAGATGTGTTTTTTAGGTTTTTTACTTTTTTGAAAATTCGGGGCTAGGGCGCGCCCTGTGTACCAGTTTACTTTGATAAAAGTAGACAAATATATCGAAAAGCTTATGGTGTGTAGTAAAGAGGAATATGAGTCTTCTTATGATGTAAAATACACTTTGTGACGTTATATGATTTGAATATTTATTTTCTTTTTAGCTTAAATGACTTTAAAATAATGACAAAGGTACAAATTTGTGTACAAAAATAAAAACAAAATTATTTTCTGTGGAAGTAGAATCAGTCGGAATTTCCAAGAATTAAATTTATTTGAAATTTTCATGCATAAAATTGGGTTGTATAATATTTTTTTTTTTTTATAAAGTCATACGTATTTTGGATAATTCCTCTTTCTTTTTTTTAAAATAACCTTTAACTAAATATGTATATTTAATGGGAAAATAATTTATAAGAAATTAAACATTGAAGTTGAAATTTTTAATTGAACTTGACATTTAAAATGATATAGGTAAGCCTTGTTCATGCTTTGAGCTTATTCTGGCAGCTTGATTAGTTGATTTGTTGTAATTTAAATAGATGGCTTGATTTACCTTATGTACTTAATATAATAGATCGATGTATACATATACATATTTGTGATTTGTTGTTCTTACAGCGCTAATAATTTTGATTACAAATATGTCCAATAACAATCAAATTTGTAAATTTTGGTGGTGTTCCAAGTAAAAGTATTTCTTATACAATGTTTGTTTGATTGGGCTTCAATGATCAATATTCTTGATGCAACTAATAAAAATCTAATTCATCTTCTGTTACCCGACGTTTCGCTGGCTGTTTTCCAGCTCCTTCAAGGGATTTTTCAAATTTATTAGCTGAAGATTTAAAATATATGTTACAATGTGTGGAACTATTTCTATTTTTATTTTCTTACTCAAATATCTTTTCAAGAATATTAGATAATGGCAATTAATTTTAATTTCGACTCATATATTTTTTCCAAACCTTAAGATATTGTCTTGAAACTACTTTAAACTTTAAAAAATGTTGTTTTCAACATTCAGTAAAATTTAGAAAAATCGAATTGACATTTTTTTTTTTACAAAATATAAGAACTTAAAAGAAAATTTAACAAGAGTTGTTAAAAATTGATTTTTGCCTTAAATATCTTTTCAAAAATTTGAGATTATGGCTTTCAACTAATTTTAACTTATAACAAATATTGTTTTCAACATTCTGAAAATTTTTGAAAATTTTTCAAACCTAAAAAAAAAAACAATACTAAAACTTGGTTAAAACTTACTTTTGACTTAAATAGCTTTTCAAAAATTAAAAACATTGTCTTCAAACTTTGATTATGTCACAGAAAATATTTTTTTTCCATATTCAATAATTTTTCTTTTTTATAACATTCCAAAAGTTTGTTTTTTATTAAAAAATAAAATCTACAAAACATAGTAAGCAAATTTCGTAAAAATTGATGTTCGGTTCTTGATATCTCTCAAATTAATTTCATTCATCCAATTTGTAAAAATTTAAGAAATGCTACTTAAATTGGTAAGCATTTGTTTTTGATTAGAAATATATTTATTTAGCCGTACGACGCGAATGTGGAATGCCTTACCTAGTCATTGTAATATTCAGGAATTCAAAACCAATGAGCATCGACATCTCCTTTTAAACCCTCTTTCCTCTTCCTAGTGCTCACAATGTGCCTCTGCATAATAAGGTTAGTAGTATCCTCTTGAGTGTGTGTTTATTATAAAAAAAAAATATTTAACAAACATAATTTTTTAAACCAAACTATTTATTTATATGAAAAATATTGTTTGTAATTTTAAAAAAAGTTTAAGAATAATTTAACTGACAACTTTATTAACCCAACAAGAAAACCTACAAACTTTTGAGCAAGACTAATCGACAGACGGGATGTTAAGTTTACAGTGTGGGTCGCATTCCAGCCTCTTTTTTTTTAGTAATATGTAGATTGTCAATACTTTCTATAGACTAGCACCAAATAACTCCAGATTTTTATTAAATTATGGAAAGATACTATGGTAAGAAAGAAAGATATCCGTGATTTACTTTAATACAAACAACATTTTGTGCTTTTTGTATATTTTTAACCAATATTTCGCTGTTAAAAACTCGGTTTAAAATCTTAAAATTCATCAATTAGGTTTCTGTCCATACACATTTAGGATTCGATTAAAACGACAAAAATATACGATAACTTTTTAGTGGGGCTTCCATCAACTTAAACTTGAATGAAAGGCAAGCTTGATTGTCGATTTGTCTTGGTAACAACTCTAACAGAATATTTTGTGTAAGATGAATACTCTTTATTTTTTTTGTTCTCCTAATACTTTTTTGAAAACGATTTCACTTATTTGTTTTTTAGTTGTTTTTGTAGGTTGTCATTTGAATTTTTTAGTAGCATTTCTTAAAAGTTTGTTTTTCTTCTATAAACAAAATAAAGATAACGTAACAAGTGAATAATTGAAAACATTGACTTCAAATTAATTTCATTCATCAAATTTGTATTTTTTTATATAAGAAATAAAAACTTTTTAGTAATGCTGCTAAAATTGAAAAAAAAATGGATTTTGATTAAAAATCTCATTAACAAAAACAGATTTTAAAATCAAACTATTTCATTACCTATATAAAAATATTGTTGGTAATTTTTAAATTTTTAAGAATAATTCAACTGACAACTTTTTTAAGAAAACCTACAAACCTAAGCAAGACAAAATGATAGACGAGATGGGAAGTTATCAGTTTGGGTCACATCCCAGCCTCTTCTTTTTCAATTCAAGCTCCTAGCGCTATTGGTTCTTCAAATATTTTGTTTATTTTATCTTGAGAGGCCTTTCAGCATCATAATCGGTATATTAAAGTCGATACTGGTTCTCAAGATATGGACGACAAAAAAGTTTCCGTATTGTATGGACGTTCGGTCGGACTTACATGCGTCCAAAATCTTAAAATCTTTTACTTAGATTCTAGGGATCTTAAAGATTACAATAGCTTCTTATAGTAAGTTAAGAAAGACTATAAACGCATTCTAAAATAGTTGCCGTTCTCATAAGAAAAAAAAATGTGCAATAAAATCTATGTGACCACTCCTAAAAACTTTCAATAACATTTCATTTTTAGGAAGGCGTCCCTGGTTTAACCGCTTTCCGCATCGCTCTTGCAATTGTCAGAGTGTCACAGTTGTATCGTCTGTGGTTATGTTTTAACACCAAAACAAAGGTGAAATTAAAATCCATTAGTTTAAAAGCCGAGAATTTATTTGAATTATGAATAATTTTTGTCTGATATTTTATTCAATTTTTTTTTAATTGAATGACCTTTTTAAAAATGTAACAGTACATCCTTTTATTTTTAATAATAATAAGCAATAACACAATTCGACGTGTATCCATCAATTTAGGTTGTAAAAGTTTTTTTAGAGGTTATAACTTTAAGTTTTTAGCTATCAATTGATTTACCTACTTTTAGTTTGATTTGGAATTTTAACATGAATTCCCCTAAATAGGTTTTTTTTTTTTTTTTTTTTATAATAAGCGCACACTCAAGGGGATATATTACCCTTATTATGTAGACACAGTGTGAGCACTAGGAAAGGGAGAGAGGGGTTGAAAGGAGATGTCGGTGTACATTGGTTTTGAATTCCTGAATATTGCAATAGAGTGTGGTAAGGCATTCCACATTCGCATAGTACGGCTAAAGAACGAATCTCTATACTTGACAGTACGACCGAAGATGGGCTCGAGGGTATATTGATGAGCATTCCTAGAAGCGCGAGTATTACGGTTGAACTGTTTAAGGGGAGGAATGCAGCTGGCTATTTCTCTAGAGCATAAACCATTAAAATAACGGTAAAACAGGGTGAGACAAGAAACATTTCGACGATGTTCAAGTGACGTAAATGATGTTATGATGGTAATATCACCAATCAATCTAAATGCTCTACGTTCAATACTATCCAAGAGGCTTAAGTAAGTTGCAGGAGCACCAGCCCAGATATGGGAGTTATACTCAAGCTTTGGACGTATATAAGACTTGTAAATAACAGCCAGATCAGAGGGGGAGAAAAACTTCTTGCATCGCCTTAGAAAACCCAAACATCTTGCGGCATTTTTGGCGACATCGCGTATGTGATCGTTCCACAAAAGGTGGTTGGTGATACACATACCAAGAATATCCAGATGTTCAGTTTCCTCGATGCAAGTGCCATTTATGGATAATGGCAGCGGGGGTATATTTCGCTTTAACGATACAAGACAGCATTGCGTTTTCGAAGCATTAAATTCCACGCGGTTTCTTATTCCCCATTGTACAATGCTGTTTAGGTCGGAATTTAATGAGCTTATCATATTTTGTCGTTGCAGTTCCACATCCGAAGAAGAGGGGTGTGAATCTGAAAACGAATATGAAAAGCTAAGAGTACTATCGTCAGCGAAACAATGTATTGGATTAGATGTTGCAGACAGGAGATCATTAGTAAAAATGAGAAAGAGTGTTGGAGATAGAACAGAGCCCTGGGGCACACCAGCATTTATTTTGTGGTTTTCAGACTTGAATCCATCCAATACAACTTGTATTGAACGATTCGAAAGGTAATTACTAATCCAATGAAGGAGGGATTCATGCAAACCGAAAGCACGCATTTTCGATAAGAGAGCCTGATGCCAAACCCTATCAAATGCTTTTGAAATATCAAGTGCAATAATCTTACTTTCTCCAAAGCTATGTAAAGATTTGTTCCACTGTTCGGTGAGATGAACCATGAGATCACCAGTGGACCTATCATTAAGAAGCTTCCGTTCTTCAAGATATTTCTTGAGCTGATAATTAATCAGCGTTTCCATGACCTTGGAAAGAAGGGACGTAAGTGCAATCGGTCGATAATTAGACGGTGAGGAAGATTCGCCTTTTTTGGGAATAGGCTGGACAAATGCGGTTTTCCATCCGCTCGGAACGAGACCTGAGGAGTAGGACAGATGAAAAAGCTTACGCAGTGGTTTTGCCAGCGATGAAGAACACCTCTTCAGAACAATAGCGGGGATACCATCTGGACCAGCAGATTTGTGTATGTTAAGATCTTTTAGGACCCTCGCTATGGTACGAGTGCGAAAAAAGATTTGCCCCATAGAATCATTAACTCGCTCAAGTACAGGCGGAGTCATAACACTCACTGGCAGAGTTGAATTAGCGGCGAACTGCCTAGCAAAGAGATTTGCTTTCTCTAAGGAGCTAACAAATGGAGTGTCATTCACAACGAGCGTAGGGACCGAGGAAGAGGAAGAATTCCTCATATTTTTTACAAATGACCAAAAATTTTTACTGCCTTTGGGACATTGCAGTATTTTTTGCCGTAATTTTTGGTCATGTAAAAATTTGGTCCGTCGAATATGGGCGTTGCAGGCCTTCCTGGCTTGCTTGAACTTATTCCGGTTTTCCTCAGTTGGATTGGCTTTAAAACAACGGAAACTTACCTTCTTAACCCTAATAACCTCTTTACAGCTCGCATCGAACCATGCGTTTTCCTTAGGTCTGATGCTTTTAACCCTATTCGGGATAAAAGTTCTCATTCCTAGGAGAATCAAACTTGTGATCATATCAGCGCTGGCGTCAACGTCACTATCGAGGAAGCATAGTGACCAGTTAAAGATCCTAAAGTAATTATTGAGACCGTCCCAGTTGGCTTTCTCGTATTGCCAAACGGTTCTCTTAGGAGCTCTTTCTTTAACTGGAGAGTTTTTACACGAGAAATTTGCTGATATGACACAATGGTCAGATGTGCCTAGAGGAGATAGGACACTAATAGTGTACTTACCAGGGTCAGAGGTAAGAAACAAGTCAAGAGTGTTTTCTGCTCGACCTACCACGTCCGATATTCGAGTGGGCTCGTTGACCAGCTGAGTTAGGTGGTTTAACTCAGCGAAGATCTCAGCACACACTCCTTCTGGTGTTGACTGGCCCGAATGTTGAAGCCATGAAGAATTGTGTACATTGAAATCGCCCGTAACAACGATTTCAGTGCGAGGATAGGACGAAACAATTCTTTGTATGGAATCAGACAAAGCATCAAATTCACGAGAAGTTGATACTCTGTCTAGATTTGGGCTTCGATAAAGGAAGCAATAGTGAATGATTTGCTTATTCACGGAAAATTTAAACCACATACAATTGAAAAAAGAATTTGTGCAGGGACCATATTGTGGCAAAAACTGATAAGCAACATCATTCTTAATGTAAATGGCGAGACCATGGTGGGAAAAGAATAATGGCACCAAGTTATACCCTTGAATAAAGAATTCAGTGGGATCGGAATCCTCACCCACTTGGGTTTCACTTAGTGCCAATACAGCTGGCCTGTTTAAAGCAGTATGGGAGTACACAGAAAGAAAATTCGATCTAAGCCCACGAATATTACAATAATCTACCCTGAAATTTCCAGCCATTGCAAATAAAAGAAACACAAAAACCAAAACAGACGAAGACTATAAGAAAAATATTACTGCGTTGAACCACAGAATGCTATTCGATACACGCCACTACTAGTGTTATGCCTTAGTAGTGACAAGAATCGAATCCGGCCCTGTTAATTCAAAACAGTAAAATTTTTGTTGTCAACAATCTGATATCAACGATGACGTAGTCTGTGTATCAATTGCATTAGTTATTAAACACAATGCAATTTGATACACAAGCTAAGCCATGCGACTGTACGAGAGAAGGGGAAAGTGAAGGATGGTACTCACTGTGCTATCGCTATGTTGAGTTGGCTTAATATGATGATATGTATTATTTTTTTGTTGGTTGTTTGTTGTTTTTGTTTTATTGTAATTGATTTGGTGTGGTGTGATTTATTGTTTCTTTTATTTTTGTTGTTTTTTTTGTTTTTTTTGATCATCACTTATAATATTTTTTTTGCTATTTTTTTTGTTTCGTTTTGTTTTTGATTATTTGTTTTATTATTTAATTTTGTTTTATGTTAACATTAAGTTTAGGGGGAAAACACTTAGACAAATATCACGATTAGGCACAAGACTCGAACAAGACGCGCTTGCGCAACGGACGCACAACACAGGGGGACCTTCCCCAACGAAAGTTCACTGACAACTGATTCCAAATTGTGCAAATGCATTTTAGGAAATTATGGTTCTGTTTGAAGTTCATATCGCGTGAATAATTTGCTCAATCATCGGGCTATTTTGGCAGCCAAAAACCTCAACTTAAACAAAACAAACATTTTTACTAGGCGATCTTATGTCCTTCAAATCAATCGATACTGTTGTTAATAAAAATGAAAGTGCAAATTTTCCAATTGAATTCTTAAATTCAATAGACATACCTAGAATGCCACTACCTCTACCATTTATCCTGCTGCGTAGTTTAAATTCACCTCAGTTATGCGACGGCACTCATTTGGTCATCAAAAAGATCATCGGAAATATTCTTGAAGAAACCATTTTAACTCGAAACTTCAAAGGATAAGTGGTTTTGCCACGTGCCACGTATTCCAATGAATCAGATTGAGATTCAAGCATACATACAGAAGGTAACAGTTTCCAATTCGTTTAGCTTTTGCAATGTTTATAAATAAGTCTCAAGGCCAAACAATGCCCATTTGTGGTTTAGATTGTGTTGTACACGTGTAGGAAAATAGTCGAACCTGTATGTGTAAGCGAAAAACAGGTTAACCAAAAATATTGTGCGCCGATAAGTGCTAAATTAAATTGAAAGTATTTATAATTCAAAATAATACAAATTACTGTTTGTAAATTTTAAACTATCCGCCCTACCTACTTCATTTATAATTTTAAATGTTACATGTTATTTACTAGAAATCTTGTAATATTTTACTTGTTACAAACTTGGATAAAAAAGTAATAAAATTTGAGTTTAATTCCTTTGTTTTGATTGTCCTTTAGTGTACGAAAATTTAGATAGTCATAATTTCATTGTAATAAGGGGTAACGGTAATTGGAAATCAGGCATACAGGTCTCTATGCTTTTTTATAAATGACATAAATGTTATGTCATGGTGGTGTCCATTTCTGATGTTCTCCTACCGTTTCCCTAAAAAAGTTTACAAATATGACAAAAAACCTGAGCCACACGTTTGACATTTGATATTTGTAATGCTTTCTCTGAGTTTTGTAAATCAAATTATACCAATTATTAACAATATAAACATAGGACACTTAAGTATAACTTTACTAGAAGTATAGAATGCATTAAATCAGTTAAACGAAGATAATAAAGTTGGCCCTGATAAAATTCCCCCTATTCTATTAAAAAAGTGTGCTTATGCTTGTTGCAAAATATTATTTATCTTTTTTACTAACTTACTTCATCATGGGTTGTTTCTTCCTGAATGGAAAACTACCTATATAATACCAATCCATAAAAATGGTTCTTAACAAGTAGTTTTTAACTATAGGCTTATTAGTAAACCCATTTTATTTAAAAAGATAATTTGGGGAAAACTAAAATTTTCAACACGGTTTTGTTACTGGTACATCCACTTCTACCATTTTAGCTATTTTTACTAATTATGTAGTGAATGAAATGGAAAAGGCCACCAAGTGGATGTTATTTACACAGATTCCCCTAAGGCATTTGACAAAGTGCATCACCATATTCTATTGAAAAAACTTAAAAAAAATCGAGTTTCATTCTAATATGCTTAACTGGTTAGAAACATATTTAACTAATCGTTGTCACTTGTCAATATGTACATATTGATTCAAATCTATCAAATTCTATAATTGTTTCATCAGAAGTTCCAGAGGAAAGCCATTTAGGTGAGATCTTATTCCTCGTTTCCATTAATGACTTACCTATGTATTTCAAAACTCAATGTGTCTCCTGTTTGCAGATGATCTGAAATATTTTAGACGTATACAAAATACAAGCGATTGCGATCTTTTACAAAATAAAATCAAAAGACTTTTGATCTGAACATTCCTAATTGTCAATAACTCTCTTTTATTACTTGGAAATCATACACTTGAAATAGTTTAAAAAAAAAGATCTTAGTGGTATTTTTGACCATTAATTCAACTTTCGCAAGAATACCAAATTGTCTCCATTTTCGCACTCCAAGTTGGGTGAAGTCACCTTCCACTTGTGCGCGCCACCTGATTCGCGGTCTTCCTCTACTGCGCTGTCCTGCGGGTGTGGATTTGAAGACTTTCCGGGCCGGAACATTCGTTTCCATGCGCTTTACGTGACCCAGTAGTTGGACTTTAACCCTTCTGGCTAAGTCTACGTTGCTGTACAGCCCGTACAGCTCGTCGTTCCATCTTCTCCTCCACTCCCCTTCGATGCATACGGGACCGTAGATCACACGAAGAACTTTTCTCTCGAAACGACCCAAGGTGCTTTCATCCGCTTTTGTCATGGTCCATGCTTCTGCACCGTATAGCAGGACGAGGATGATAAGGGTGTTATATAGCAACACTTTGGTCCCTCGAGAGAGGACTTTACCACTCAATTGCTTTCTTAGTCCAAAGAAACAGCGGTTAGCAAGAGTTATTCTGCATTTGATCTCAGCGCTGGTGTTGTTTTCTGCGTTTACAGCGAAGCCTAGGTAGACGAAGCCCTTGACTACTTCATAGTTAGTCTGTCGATGGTGACGTTTTCACCAAGACGTCGTTGTTGTATGTCCTTTCTTGACGACAGCATGTACTTTGTTTCTCCCTCATTAACCGTTAAACCCATTTTTGCCGACTCTGCCTCAATACTCACAAAAGTCCCCTTGACATCACGCTGAGTTCTTCCGATTATGTCAATGTCATCAGCATATGCCAGTAATTGGACAGACTTTTGAAAGATAGTGCCTCTAGTTTTGACGTGTGAGCTCTGCCCTATTCTTTCAAGCACGATTTTAAAAAACTCACATGACAGCGCATCACCTTGTTTAAAACCTTTTTTGACATCGAAAGGTTCTGTTAAGTTGTTTCCAACCTTTATGGAGCAGCGTGAATTCTCAATGGTCATCCTGCACAAACGGACGAGTTTGGCGGGGATGCACAAACTAGACATGGTTCTATACAGCTCGTCCTTGTAGATGCTGTCATATGCGGCCTTGAAATCGATGAAAAGATGGTGGGTGTTCATTTGGTGATCTTGAGTTTTTTCCAGGATCTGCCGTGATGCGAATGTTTGATCAACTGTGGACTTTCCTGGTCTAAAACCACACTGATAAGGGCCTATCAGGTTGTTGACGATGGGCTTTAGACGTTCACATATTACGGCAGAGAAGATTTTATAGGCGATGTTAAGTAGACTGATTCCTCTATAATGGTGCAGTTTAGAGGGTCTCCTTTTTTCAGGATCGGGCAAACAATACTGAGGTTCCATTCATCGGGCACGCTTTCTTCCGACCATATCTTACATATAAGTTGGTGCATGCTCCTAGCCAACTTATCTCCAGCTGTATTAAGGAGCTCGGCATTAAAGCCATCCTCCCCAGCGGTTTTATTAGACTTCAGCTTAGATATGGCAATCTTAACTCCGTCTAAGTTGGGAGGACGGGATTGTTGGCTTTCGTCGTCTATGTTAAATGGATCATCCTGCCTGACAGCGGAATTCAGTTCGTCATCACCGTTATACAGTCTGCAGAAGTGGTCCTTCCATGTCCTCAGCATTGACTACGGTTCGACTATGATGTTTCCACTTTCGTCTTTGCAGCCTTCGGTTCTGGGTTTATGTACCTGTGAATTTCGATTTACCTGTTTATAAAACTTTCGAACTTCTTTTCTGCTTTCAAACCTCTCAACATCTTCAACCGGACGCTTCTCATGCCCTCTCTTTTTCCTTCTGAGAAGTCGGCGTTACTCTCGCCTTTTCTGATCATAGAGCTCATGAGCAGCTCACGTCCTTTTATGCAGCGCCGCTTTGCATGCCTGTTGTTTGACTGCATTTGCCTGCCGACATTCGTCATCAAACCAGGGGTTCCTTGTTGGTGGCTTTTTGAAACCCAGCACATCAGAGGCGGCTTCTCTTATTGCATCTTGGGAATGTTGCCACTGGTTTTCGATACCTTGTGTTGGCGGCAGAGAACTTCTAGAGAGGTTACTTGTAACTCGGTCGGAAAAGGAGTTGGCAATCTCTGGCGATTGTAGCCGTTCTACGTTGTACCTTCTCTCAGCACCTCCTTGTTTTGCCTTGGGTCTGGAAATCCGAAGTGCTACCTTGGCTAAAACGAGGTAATGGTCCGAGTCGATGTTAGCTCCTCGGAAAGTTCGTACATCCATGATGCTGGAAGGCGTGTCTGGCGTCGATCGCAATATGGTCAATCTGGTTGCCGGTAGATTGATCTGGAGGAGTCCAAGTACCTTTGTGGATGTTGAGGTATGAAAAACGCGTACTGGCTACCATGACGTTTCGCCCCGCAGCAAAATCTATGAATCTGAATCCGTTGTCGGTAGTGTTGTCCTGCAGGCTGTTCTTCCTGATTATTCCACCAAAGATGTCTTCCCTTCCTAGCTTGGCATTCAAATCACCCAGGACTATTTTAATATCGTAGCTAGGACACTGCTCATATGGTTTGTCTAGGAGCTCGAAGAACATATCTTTGGCGTTGACGTCTTTCTCTTCTGTGTGGGCGTGCGTGCATATCAGGCTAATGTTGCCGAATTTAGCCTTGATGCGTATGGTCATGAGGCGCTCATTGATGCACCTATAGCTCAAGACTTCTTGCCTAAGTCTGGCTCCAATGACGAAGCCGCATCCAAATAAGCGCTATTGGTTTTCGTGTGAGCAGTCACAGTAAATATCGCAGTTTTACATCATCATTTTGCCCCAGCCATCCCATCGTATTTCCAGGATGGCGATGATGTCTACTGCTTTATAGCAGTCTAGGGCCTCCGCTAATTCTTCGGCCACACGTGTTCTGTTAAGAGGCCTAACATTCCATGTACAGATCCGAAGTTCGATGTCCTTAATTCGTTCGCGTACGTTGTCGATAGTAAATCCGTCCGTATCCGAGGTTGTTGGTGCTTCGCAACTATGAGGCTTTAACGTGGCCAGGAAGTCACCCCAACGGCACAACCTCCAATCTGGAGGGCCAGATCCTAAGTATAACTCCAAGAATGGGGAACCGGATTAAACCGCTCCTAAAAGTCGAAGAAGCCCTATAAGGTGTTCACTAAGTAGTTCAACCTTACTGGAACTGTAGACTCCACCGTTGATTCCATCTCGGGAATTCCTACGCTGCCGTCTGGATAAGGAGAGGTGCCTTAGTGGAAACACCTCTCCCCCATCTCTCGTTGGCAGCCACCAACAACTTTCCACTGTTGTTGGAACCCAATCTACAGTTGAGGTACTACGCACCCGATGTTTATCACGGAGAGGTGAAAGTAGGAGTTGATAGACAGAGGTGGGTTTTGAGAAAAATCTGTGGACGCTTGTGTCCTCTTAAATCCACATGTCTACTATTTGAACATCAACTGTCTTTTTTTTTTATTAGCTCATAGAGTGAACTATGCCTTCAACAAACTGCGAAGCATTAACTCGAAGTGTTAGAGAAATTAATATCTTATCAAATTATACTGATTTTATTTTTCATATTAATAGAAATACTTTCAAATATCGCTATGCTCAGTCAATTTTTTTATATTTCCATTCTTAATTTATAATATAATATTTTAAATAAAACTTGTGTTATTCATTAGGCTACTTTTTCATTTTTAAAAGGTGTTCATTTATTTTTAGTAGTACCCGTGGCATGATGGTTAGTGCGTTGGACTGTCATGCCAGAGGTCTTGGGTTCGATCCCTGCCTGTGCCATCTAAAGTCTTTTCACGGGTACTGCCTCTTGCGAGGAATTGACAAATTCTCCAAGAGTAACTCTTGTCAAGAAAAAGTGCTTTCTCAAATTAGCCGTTCGGAATCGGCATTTTAAAACTGTAGGTCCCCTCCATTCCTGACAACATTACTCGCACACAGGAATGGTTGAGAGTTGTAAGTCACTAGGCCCTGGTTCTTCATGGACTGTTGCGCCACCCAATTTATTTTATTTTATTCATTTATTTTTAGCTTCCGATAGGAAGTTATTGTAATCAATAGTTTCAAAAATGTTTGTATCTCCAAGAACTAGTCAAAGGCAGAATTTTATGATTTTAAACCGTCTTTCAATGGGAGAACAGAATAAAAATGTTTTAAGTAAACATATTTTCTTTACTGAATTCTTTGTTAACAAATTATGTTTGATGTTATGTATTAATACAATTGACAAATACGTTTGTCCTTTAAATGTTGTTGTGTATGACAATTAACTAATGTAGAATCTATTCCTGCATTTTCTGTTTTACAAATCCTTTCAAATTTTTAAATTCAAATTAAAAACTGTATCAATTCCCTTAAAAAATCAGTTTACTATTTCATCTGGTCAAAACAAAAACTATAATAGGAAAGATTTTAAAAGTGAGTGCTCCAACTTCTTATTTACATTATTTTCTCACTATTCACTTTTCACTGAACAGATTCACAACACGGCACTTATTTGTATACTTTTTTTTAGAAAATATTTCTGCACTTTATGACAAATAGATAAATTCAGCAAAGCATTCTTTTCCCCTCTATATATACCGTCGATTGCCATGAACTGCTTTTTACGATTGATTCTTTATATTATTTTTATTTGTCGAGTTATTAAAGTGTCTTTTATGTCAAATGGAAGATAAAAAATGTTTATACTTTACGAATCTAACCAAATACCCATACCTAAATGTATTATGTGGAACTTAAAATTCAAGCTTATATTAAGTTGGTAATTGAAAAGAATTTTAGTTGCTTTTTTTAGTATTTACAAATATTTTTTGGATTTTGTGGTTTACTTGTTCAACACTCTTACGAAATCGTGTATAAAGATTAAATGTGTTTCATATAAACTTTATTTTCGAAAATGTAACAAGACTAAAACGTTTATGTTTAACGATTTGTTTTGCACTACAAACAAAATAGTAAAAAAAATCCATTTAGAAAAATGACAAATCCTAGACCTATAAAATTTGTTTAAAACGTTTTATTTACAACGACAGGAAGAATCAAAGAAGTCTATAAAAATATCAATTGGCAAAGAGTGTTAATACCTTATGCGTTAAAATGTTGTCGTTTTACACTGGAAACAAAACTTTGTTATAATATATAATAAACATGTGACATGACATGGGGGTACTTTACCCTTTACGCTCTGAAGATAAGCCAAACCGCCTCTCAAAACCCCTGTGCTCGGGGGCATAGTTATAAATTTCGTCACTATCGTGCGTATTGCGCTCATGGCGACACGTTTTGCCGCTTTTTAAGTTTTCTCTGTGTTATTTCTTTTATTTTTACTTCTGAACACTTCGACTCTACTGGGATATCTTACCCGCTTTAAACGTTAGTATTTGCCAGTGCTATGGATTGACTGTTGTGTTATATACTCAAAATATAACAAGACAATTAAAGGGTTTTAAATTGGCTCCGCTAGATTTTGGCGCACCATGGCGGCCATTTTCTTTTGGTGACATCTGTCAAATCTTTTATTCATTATTCAGTTGTAATTGCAAAATCATTATTTCATGTTACACGATTGAAAAGCACGTTCAAATGAAAAAAACTTTACTATCAAAATGAGTGTTCGTTTACGCATTGCGCCCATTTTACGTTGGACGTGGTGGCCTTTCACAGTGGACTCTTCAACGTTTGGTCAAAGAACGCAATATCGGCCGAAAACATCGAAGCAGGGGTGATGTGAAATGACTACAAATGTCATGCAAATTGACCCCGATAGACTTTTTAATGTGGAGTTTGTATCCTTCCCTCTTTGATCTACCTTACACCTCTTGACATATTTAGCAAACAAATAACTGCAAGCTCTGCTATTCGCCTCAATGCTTCGTCGCAGTGAACTAACAACAACATTGGAAACTCCGTAATTCTAAGGTACTTAGAATCAATTCCAAAGTACAAAGACTACACCATAACCCAACTACAATTCGACAGAAACTTCCAGATTTCTATACCTACCAGATCTTTTTGGGAGGATAGGACATTCTTGGATGATGAGTCAATCCATTTTACACAGATGGGTCATCTCTAATGGAGATGACGCAACAGTTTAATATTCACCTTTGCTGGGTGCCGGGCCATAGAGACATTCCAGGTAGCTGTAAGGCAGATGAACTCGCCAGGAACGGTACAGTACAGCCCATCCTACCACGTTTGTCAAGTACTGGCATACCAATCGTTACTTGTAAACTGTTGCTAATGCAAGACGGTGCGAGGAGGGCAGGAGCCAGGTGGAACAACATCACCACGTGTTAAGCCACCAAAAACATCTGGCCAACACTGGATTTAAAACTTTCAAGGTGCTTGCTCTCTCTAAGCAGATCGCATATAAGCTCGATAATAGGTGTCATAACCGGACACTGTCTAATAGGAAAGCACGCCACGAGACTAGGCGTATTCTCGAATGACTTTTGCAGAAGCTGTATGGACGAGGAAGAGGAAGAAACGGTTCTTCATCTTCTCTGCACATGCCCTGCTCTAGCTAGAAAACGCAAGAATTACCTAGGAAAATTCTTCTTTAACGATCTAAATCATATCGGTATAATCAGCCTCTCACGTTTCGTAAGGGACTCAAGCTGGTTCCATTGAGCTTAGGAGGAAGCCTTAAGATTCATGTGGTATAAAAATGGGCCATTAAACTGACCTAAGTGTGTCCGTTTCCATCTTGGACAGCCACTATAACCTAACCCTAACCTAACCATCCTCCCTCTCAAGGGATATTTGTAGTTCGTTAACCACTATGTTCCACAGGAAAGGGGAGAGATCACCTCCTTGCGGAGTGCCTCTACCGATAGACTTTTCGTACAAATCCCCCATCTTAGATTTGATGATCCTGCTTTTTAGCATTAGATTAATCAAGTCACAGAGTGAGTATTCAACGTTTAGGGTCATCATAGAAGAAGTAATAGCGGATGTGTCAACGTTGTTGAAAGCGCCCTCAATATCCAGGATGGTCACCATAGTATATTAATTTTGCTTTAGGGAGTGTTCGATAGTTCTTACCAGAGTGTACAAGGCTGTTTCTATCGATTGCCCTTTGCAGTAAGCATTCTGAGACATCGATATGCTCTTATCAATGCTATTACGTAAATGGATATCAATCAATCGTTCCAGAGTTTTGATAATGAATGAGTTATACGCTAATAGGTCTCAGATCTTTAGGGTTGACATGCGAACATTTGCCCGCCTTGGGAATGAAACTACTTTTACTTCTCTCTATCGCTGAGGTATAAAGACCAGAGCTAGATAACTTTTAAAGATCATTTCAATGATGGGCAGAGTTATGTCAATTGTAAGTTGTAGCTCAGCTGGTATGATTTGATCTGGACCTGCTGATTTATACGGTTCGAAGCTATTCAGAGCCCATTACAATTTTTCTTTTGTAAGAAGACCTTGAGGAAAAGTTAAGTTAATACCCGATCCAGGACGGTTTGTTGTATTAACGGATTTGGAGCTATCTGGGAAGTGGGTGGCTAGTAGCAGGTTTAGCGTTTCTTCGAAAGAGTTAGTCCAAGTACCATCCGAGTTTTTAAGACAACTAGGCATGGTTGGATTTGTTGAGAGAATCTTGCTTATCCTTGATGCCTCCGAGGATTATTCTATTGAGATACAGAAGGATCTCCATGAGATCTCTTGGCTATTCTCAGTTCTTGTTTATACTTTTTGAGAGATTCCTTATAGGAGTCCCAAACTTGGTGATGTCTAGTCTTTTTTGCTTTGGCTTTGGCTTTACGTATTTCCGCTACCACTCTATTTCGGAGCGAACAGAACGCACGACGCAGCTCATTCAAACGATACCGCTTCCAATTCGTATAAGCATCATCTCGCTGTTGGATTAAGTTTCTAATATTTACAGTGAACCACGGTTTATTGTTTGGTTTAAGAATTTTTGTTTTTAATGGAACATGAGTATTAAACAGATTAGAAATATTATAAGTTAAAAATTCAATCTGGTCGTTTGATGACGGTAGATAATACATGGCATCCCAGTTTATTTCTCGTGTACGATCGCCAAGTTCCTGAATATTAATATTATGGAAATCTCGATAAGTAATTTTTTCAACGGAGAAATCAAGACTAAATCTAAGAGTGAGAAAAATTAAATCATGCTTTGAAAAAGCTGGCGCAGAAAGCTGATCATAAAAAGCAACGTCATGAATATCGCTAACAAACATCAGGTCCAACAACGAAGCATCTCTACCAAAATAATGAGTTGGTACGTTAGTGTTTGCTGGTTTTAAATTGTAAGTTTGCATATTATGTGTCAGAACATTAGTATTTAAAAGATTGCAATTGAAATCTCCACAGAGTACAATATTGGGGGAGCTCAGAGAGATTTCCTCCAATACTGTATACAGTGGTGAGAAATCTATGTATCTATTAGGCCTGTAGATAGTACCCAAAAGCAAATTTCCATCATTACCTACAACTTCAACGAACAAATATTCAATAGTGCTATCCACAGTGGCTGAAAGTTTAAGTTTGCATTTAATTGTTCTCTTAACATAAATCGCAACGCCCCCCCCAACACGGTTCACTCTATTAAATCGAAAAACTCGATAGCCCTCTAAGCAACAGATATCATCATTTAGTTCATCCCTCAACCAAGTTTCAGTGACACAAATAACATCTACATCGGAATCAGTAAAAATATCGCGAAATTCATCAATCTTTGGAAGCAAACTTTGCGCATTGATGTGACAAATCCGGAGCCCACATTTCTGCTTGCTCAGAACTCGAACCATCGAACGCATTGATCTATTATTAGACATTACAACAAGCAAAAATAAAGTTTTTTTTTTTTTTTTTTTTTTTTTTAAGAAAGAAAATTTAAAAAGTAAATAATTTAAAAAAGAACTAATAAAAAAATTAATTTAATAATTTAATTTAATTTAATTTAAAGTTAAATTATAATTTTGAAAATATATAAGAAAAAAAGAAAAACAAAAAAAAAAAAAATTCAATAATATTAATTTTCATTCGAAAGTGATGATCTGGCAACGTCTTCGAGTCCCTCGATGCAGTCAACAGGAACAGCTGTGTCATCCGCTTTACCTTTGACATAAACAACTCCCCGCGCGGAGAAGACAAGTGTTATTTGTTTGCTCTTTCTCAATTCAAGTGCACGCTGCATTATTAATTTATTTTTTTGAGTTAAGCTTTCGCGTATATGGATTGCAGAAGATGATGCGGGGGATCCATCAAGAACGAAGTGAATGTCTTCAAGGCAAAGCTGTCTATTGTTTACTTTACGGAATTGTGCGATGGAAGTTAAAACATAGTTTTTGTCATACGGGGAAGTAAATTTAATTTTGATCGCAGAGTTTAGCGAATTAAGCTTCGGGCGAGTGCGGTATATATTAATCAGTGACGGTGGTTTGATATTAATGGTATCGCAAATTAAATTGAAAATAGATCTTAAATTTTCATTTTGCACGAACGGAATACCGAAGATAAAAGCATCTCTGGCGATAATTTGATTTTCGTATGTGTTCATCGTGTGTTTAAGTTTGTATAGTTCTTCGGCAATGTCACTAGAGTTATTGTTTACATTACTAAGTTCTGTGGCTTTTTCGTTTAGTAAAGTTTTAGTGTTATTGCACTCCGCGGTGACATTTGCAAGTGACATTTTAATATTGTTCATATCAGTGTTGAGTGAATTAATATTTAAATTTAAATCAGAATTATTTAATTCTAATTTGTCAACTCGGCTAGTTATGTCACTAATGTTTTTTTTAATGTCTTTGATTTCGCGGCCTAGCTCCTCTGTTATTCTTTTCTCGGACTCTTCAAGTTTTTGAGACAATAATTTAACGATAAACTCACTTTGTTGGCGAAGCTTATCATCCATCCAAGAGTGATCGTCAAGCCCCATGGGTTTTGTAGTGGTTGTTCGGAGGGGAGATGGATTAACACGGGGCGAACTTACGGAGGAGGAGCTTTTAGTGCGGGAAACTGAACGTGTATTATTTGCCATGCGAACGAGAGTTTTTATGTGTTTTATGTAAGCGGGTGAGTTTGTTTATGTAAGATAAGTAGTGTTAGTGTAGAGAGTCGGTAAAATTTCACTCAAAGTATAAATTTTCTTTGTTTAAAATGAGGCAAAGAAAGAAAAAAAAAAGAAATTTAAGAAATTTATTTAACTTTAATTTGATCAATAATGAACACTTTTTCCGACAAAACAACAGTGTAATTCGTTTCAGAATGAATGGAACTATAAGCACAACAACTTTTTTTTTTTTTGGGTTGATTGCGTTTTCGATTAAAAATAAATAAAAACAGTGTCACCAGAATCAAAGCACGTCCACTCAGCAGCTCATATTGTCCTACATAACTTACTACCAGAATAGTTGTTGAAATATAATCAAAAAGAGACTCACCTCTGTTATTTGTATCGGTACTAACCCCATGTAGTACGGTGCGCGTTGGCGTCACAACCTATAATTAGGTTTGTTTTCTGTCTTGTTGATTCAGCGACCGTCTTCTCCAGAATGGTACTAGGCAGTGTGCCCTTGTGGTCGTAGCCCAAATACGCTGATACCCCCAGTAGGTATGTTTGTCTTTTACCATACTGGCTGTGGTGACGTCTTTATCACTGAAATTAGGGAGTAAAATACATTTAGATTACGTTTTAATAGTATGCAGGACCTTTTCCTATTACATATAGCACGTAGCCAAAAGTTCTCAATCCTCGAACCAGGGATTTCACAATCCAGGGCTCTTGGAAGAGAACGACATCTTTTCCAGTTTTTGTCAGGTGGAGAAGAAGGGAGGCCGAAGCCGCTTTAGAGTGTTGGAGGTTAATCTGTAGTATTTGCCGCATGTTGGCTACAAATAGGCAGATCAACCACCACCACTGTTAAATCCAGCTCATCCAGATCAGACGAAGAGGATAGTTCATCTTCTTCCTCACTGGGAAGAGCTTTGTCGTTTGAGTCATCGGGTTCCATTAGGGATAAACCTTTGACGTTTTAGCAGAAGACTGAGCTGCGAGAGAAGAGGGCCCCGCCACATTCTCAACCACATCCAAGGATGGGAAGGTGAAGATTGCACTGGGACCGTCTACGTCCTGCGACACAGCTTATGAAAAGATTTCGGAAGAAGACTGTGTTGCGACAGAAGAGAACCCAGGTACATCAATATCCACATCCAAGGAAGGGAAGGTGGTATTAGCACTGGGACCAACTACGTCTTGCGACACAGCTTTCAAAAATAGTTGAGGAGGCTCGCATGAAGCGTCTACCTCACCTTTTGTATAGATACGTAGCGTAACTGTCTCGAAACCGTATCTTATAAACCCCTTAACTCGCGCCAGTCTTATAGGTGTACTTCTATCAACTGGCAAATCAATTTTTGGGTAAGGGTTTCTCTAACTAGTTTATAGTAAACTTGTTATGAATTTTTAAAATGCACGTTTAAGTAGTGATTTTCTTTTAAATTTCAATTTAAAATTTTCCCTTTAGGCAATATCCACTTCAAGGACACATTCAAAAATAAGAATGTTTAAAAACTCCCCTAGTCTCCATCGTGAGTCGTGGAAAGGTATATTAATTTTATCTATGCCCATCGGGTTCACCTGAATAATATTTTATTATATTTTTCTCGAAAAACAAAGTTAAAAATAAAAATCCTTGAACATCTATATGGCATGAGTTATGAAGAATTGGACATTTTAAAAGCAGGTGTCCCCGCAGTGCTATAGTAAAGAAATTATTTCTTTAATTTATATCTTGAAACACTTTTTGTTTGGTTACTTTTACATCAGAGGCATTTCTTTTTAATAAGAATCAAAAGTTGTCTCGCGGCAATTTATGAACCAAAAATATTTTCTTCTTAAGTTGACATATTTATACTTTTAATACTTTTTTCTTTTATGTTATGCATTGTGTATTATTTTGAGCTTAAAAAAAGAAATTTTGGATTGAAAATTGCAACCCCATAGGTCAATCTCTAAAAAGCCTTCTAGCACATACTGACACCTTTAAACCAAGTTCAATATTTTCAAGATTCTGGATTTTCTTAACTAAATACAAAATTCAAATCAAAAATGAACTGACATAGACTTTTTAAAGCAGCAGCGTATATGTTGTAAATAGTTGACTTTTTGATTTTGCAAAGGTCAAAATACTTTATAGAGTTTTATTTCAAACCCAGAAGTAGAAGAATGTATCTCCATCAAAAATGGTTACGTAAAAGCTAAGCATCTTCATTTTTTTAATATATAGATGTACATATACTTATGTTTATATAGTTGTGTGATGTGTATGTGGAAGTTTATATAAGTTAAGAAAGATACAAAGAAAAAATCACATAACCTCATTCTGTCATTTCTATTCACCTCTGTCAGCCTCAAACTAAGAGAATAATTTCTAATCCATCAAGTTGGCTATGTAGCAGAAGCAAGACATCACACATTCTCTAGCATATTCCCTTTAGGGACATTTAAGTGGACTCATAGAGTCATGATTTATTGTCCTTTTAGCAAATAAAAAAGTCATATTGTTAACTTTTCTCCCACCATTGTACATCGGGACAGTTTATGAGGTCAAATTGGAACAATTTTAAAAACAAAGAAAAGAAACTTTAAAAACATAATTCCTGTTTATATTGAAAATGGATTGAAAGTAGTTTTTTGAAAAAAATCTATTAAATAAAAACATCTTTTATTTGTTTCATCTTAACAACATAAAATGACAAATGGTCTTCAGTGAATTGCCCTACACAGTACACACACGTAAATTATTTTCGCCCTTGAAATCGGAATTAGATTCCGTTTTTAGGGGTCTTTTACCAATTTTAAGAATTTATAACAGCTTTCAAATACGCCGTTAATAGAAGAAAAAGGATCCTCTTCACTAACTTCGAACGGTAGACTGCTTTAGACAAAGGTATAAACTACGTTAAACAAAGTAAAGTGCAATGTTCAGATTTTCTAGGTATAAAAGGATGGTTTTGTACGACCTTTCTGGGGCACTGGACATATAGGTATTTACCAAAACTTCATCGCAGTAGACTAATAACAGCATTGGCCACTTCGCAACTCGTAGTTTCGAAGCACAACTACAACAACAGTTCTAGGAGAATAATGCATTCCAAGAAGATAAATCAATTGACTTTTATAAAGATGGATAAAAAACAAATAAAGTTGAGCCGTGAACTCTTAAAGGCTGAAACTATTTCTTTTAATCCTAATAACTTTTGACATTAAAAGAAGTCTCATCCTGGCTGAAAGAAAACGTGGCTCTTTCTCAAATAGATCCATCTCAGTCGTTGGACTTGTACCCTTCTGGCTAAGTTTTCGGAGCTGCAGAGCCCGTAAGGCCCGTCGTTTCATATTTTCCCCCAATCACCTTCTATGCATACGGGATCGTAAATCACGCGAAGAACTTTTCTCACAAAACAACCCAAGGTGCTTTCATCGGTTCTTGTCATAGTTCATGCTTCTGCATCGTAGGACGGGGATGATGAGGGTCGTATAAAACGACACTTTTGTCGATCAAGAGAGGGCTTCGCTTTCTTCAGCCGAAGAAACGGTGGTTAGCAAAAGTTATTCTTCGTTTGATCTCAGCGCTGGTGTTAGTTTCTGGGTTAATACCGGAGAATAGGTAGAAAAAGTCCTTTACTACCTCAAAGTTAAGTCTGTCGATGGTGACGTTTGATCCAGACTTCGTTGTTGTAGGTCCTTTCCAACAGCGTGTACTTTGTTTTGCAATAATTAACCGTTAAACCCATTTTTTCAGGCTCAATACTCTCTAAAGCACCGTTATAATCGTTCTTCAGATTATGTCAATGTCATCAGCATACGCTAGGAATTGGACAGACTTTTGAAAGATAGTGCCTCTAGTATTGACGACGTGGCTCTGCTCTATTTGTTGAAGGACGATAATAAAGAAATCGATGGACACCATATCACCTTGTCTAAAGCCTTTTTTGACATTAAAAGGTTCTGTTAATTGTTTCCAATCTTTATGGAGCAACGCGAAATGTCCATGGATACCATGCACAAACGGACGAGTTTGGCAGGAATGCCAAAACAAGACAAAACCTGCACTGATAAGGAACTCTAAGGTTGTTGACGATGGGCTTTAGACGTTCAGTTCAGTTCAAAGGGTCTCCTTTTTTTTAAATCGGACAAACAATACTGAGATTCCATTCATCGGTCATGCTTTCTTCCGGACATACCTCACAGATAAGTTGGTGCATGCTCCTAACCAAATCATATCCAGCTGCTTTGAAGACCTCGGCACTGAAGCCATCTGCTCCAGCGGCTTTGTTAGACTTCCGCTTAGATATCTTTACTTCGTCTATGTTGGGAAGACGGGCGGAAGAAGACTTCTATGTTGAATATTTCATTCTGCCTGAAAGGGGAATTGGGTTCGTTGTCGCAGTTGTACAGTCTGCAGAAGGGGTCCGTCCACATCCTCAGCATTTAATGCGGTTCTAACTCTATGTGCATGTGATTTTCGTTTCACCTGCTCTCCACATCTTCGACCGCATACTTCTCTTGCTACCTCTTTTTCCTTCTTAAAAGTCGGTGATCCTCTTGCTTCTTCTGCTCATAGAGCTCGTGAGCAGATCTCGTCCTTCTATGCAGCGCCGGATTTCTTGTTTGTGGCTGCTTGAAACCCATCACCTCAGAGGCGGCTTCTCCGGTTACATTTTGGCAATGTTTTCACTGGTGCTCTATACATTGTATTGGCTGCAGATGACTTCAAAAGAGGTTTCTTGCGACTAAGTCATAGAAGGGTTTGGTGATCTCTTGCGATTGTAGCCGTTCGACATTGTACGTTCTCCCATCATCTTCCTGTTTTGCCTTGGGTCTGGAAACCCTAAGTGCTACAACAAGATAGTGGTCCGATTTGATGTTAGCTCCTCGGAAAGATCAGGCGTACATGGTGCTGGAAGCGTGTCTAGCGTCGATCGCAATAAAGTCAATCTGGTTGACGGTAGATTGATCTGGAGAACTCCAAGTTCCTTTGTGTATATTGAAGTGTGGAAAACGCGTACCCCGCAGCAAAATCAGCTAGTCTGAATCCGTTGTCGGAAGTGTTGTCGTGCAGGCTGTTTTACGCCATTTTTCCACCAAAGATGTCTTCCCTTCCTTGTTTGGCGTTAAGATCGCCCAAGACACTTTTAATATTGTAGTTAGGACACTGTTCATATGTTTTATCCTAGAATTTGAAGAACATATCCTTGGTGTTGTCATACTTCTCTTCTGTGGGGACGTGTCAGCATAATAGGATAATTTATGCCGAAATTAGCCTTGATGAGGATGGTCATGAGGCGCATATTGCTCAAGACTTGTTGCCTAAGTTTAGCTCCAATGTAAAAACCGCATTCAAAACAGCGTTGTTGGTTTTCTCGGTAACTGTCGATATAGAAAATATCGTTTTTTTTTATTCTCTTTTTGTCCGCCCCATCTCATCGTGTTTCCTGGATGGCGGGGATATCTGCCTTAAATAAGTCAAGGGCCCTCGCTAGTAGCTCTATATGGTGTTCACTTAGTAGTTTAACCTAACTACTGGGCGGAAACAACTCTCCCCCCTCAACCCCCAGCAACTTTCCACTGGCGTTGGCTTGGAATCCAATCTCCAGTTTAGGTACTAGGCACCCGATGTTCACCATGGGAGAGAAGAAGTCGATAAACAGAGGTGGGTTTTGAGAAAAACCTGTGTCCCTTTAAATGCACATGTCTACTATTTGAACATCAAAATTAAAACGTTTGGTTTTGAAAATTCAAAGAAATGTGTTTTAAATCATAAAATTTAGAACTGGTGCAATTGAAAAGAGCAAATATGGATCAAATTTGCGATTACTTTGTCCCGCTGTGCATCGCATTATTCTACCGATTCGTCTCCTTCTAATTTTTATATTTTTTTCGTTTTTATTTTATTTTTGATACATGTGATAGCATTTACTGCACACAAGTTTGTGCACACATAAAACACATACATAATTCTCTCAGGACATCATCCAGCCACACCTACATAATATTTCATTGCGAACACTAAATTTATAGTTTATCCTTATTTCCTCTTTGCTCTTTTTATTCAGCTGTTTTTTTTTGTTTTTTCTTCGCTTTATTTCTTTATTCGCCCTTCTTTTGTTTCAGTGTTGATTGTTTTTTGCTTGTCCTTTTTGATTCATAGTCTCGCGTTATAGTTTCATACTTTATTTCTCCCTGGAGATTATAATTCCCTTAGGATCGGAGCAAGCATATCCCGATTCTGTGTGTTTGGTTTGTGCAGGATATGGCTAAATTTCGAATAGGAGAAGAAGGAATCTAGGAATCTCTTCATTCCCCGAAATTTTTCAAGGACTCTCTTTTTCTCTGGGTGGTGGGTGGAAGTGAAGTTTTGGGGGTTATTTCTTTTTTGTTTTCTGTCCAACAAAAAGGATATGTGCTAAATTAATATACTTACAGAGTTGATCTTGTTTTCTTTGTTGTTGTTTTTGTTCTTCTTTTATTTTTGTTCGAAATAAATGGCAATGGAATGAGGCGCACAATGTCCTGAAGTAGATGCGATAAATTTTATTTTATGATATAAGATAGGCGTGTAATTTCGTCCTGACATTCTGTAATTACGCAGAGAATGAAAATGAATGTTTGATTATTTTCGGTTTTGTATTCTGCTAGCAATTTTCTTCACATATTTATTTATCTAGCGTACATACATACATGTATCTACGACTGTAAGTATATTTATATAGATATTATGTATCTTTTTATCTTTTAGCTATGTATGGTATGGTATTCGGATCAGAGTTGAAGTATGAAGGAAAACATAAAAAGATTACTTAACCGAAAGTTATATTCGAAACAAGTGGATGGGGACATGAAATGAATCAAGAATAATGACATGAAAATGTCGGCAGTGTGACAAGGATGTGAAGGAGTATAATAATATTAGTATTTATGTCGTATTAACCAGTTCTTTGTTTTATTTTAAATAAATGTACACAAAATTTAGTCCTGAAAATACGGCATTTAATTTTCATTTAAATGAAGAAAACAAGTTCAATATATATAAGTTAGGAAGATTTTTGTTGTGATACAACATGGCGTATACGTAATTTTATTTGAATGTTTCTATTCTTTTGTTCAATTCAAAAGAGGAAATAGTTAATAAAATGTATGTTACTTATAGAGCTGTGACACCTGTGTTACCTTTTCAGAAAGTAGGAGCGAAAGACCTAATATCGCTCTGAAGAACCAGTTCCAACGATCACAGTCATGCACAGGCCTCACAAGCCGGCCATGAAAGGAAATTTTAAAGTTAACACAAGTAGAAGCCTAGGATGCTTGGACTGATAATGTTGACAACACACCCCCCTCCCTCCCCCAAACGAACAAAGGACTCGCCGAACTCAAAGCTGATGTAACAGCAATCCGGGAAATGCGATGGAATGGGTCAGGCAGTAGGAAGATTGAGGGATGTGGTTTCTACTATGGGAAGTGTCTAATCGATGGGAGGAAGCCCTTATTTGGATGTGGTTTGGCTGTCAGAGGGAAACTAAGGCAAAGGTTTTAAGCTTTCGGGAAGTAAGTGAAAAAGTGACGACAATCCGCATTAAGGCCGAACTCCACCACCTGAGCCTTATCAACGCACATACACACTTGGCGTTTGTACGCACAAATTAGCCAACATAGATTCTGACCACCACCTAGTTGGTGTTAAACAACCACGAGGAGAATATTCAACATTTGCAGACTGCAGCAGGAGGATACTGCCAATGACTTTGCCAACCGAGTATCCCTAGAGCGAGAAAACCTATAACGGACGAGATGTGCCCAGAGACTTACTGGCAGCTTTGCAAACAATACATCAGGAATGCTGCAGAAGACGTGCTAGGTTTTTCACAGCCACCACCAAAGTACCCCTGATTTGACTCCGAATGTGCTGAGGCAAACAAAGCAAAACCGGAGGCATATAGATTGTGGCAGCAAAGAAGGACACGATCTTCCCGCCAGCTTTACATCAACAAGAGAAGTAATGAGAACCGCTTTCTCAGAAGAAAGAAAAACGCCCAAGAGCGGCGTGAAGTCGAGGAGATCCAGTGATGTTTTAACAGGAAACAGGTGCGGAGCCTTTATAGAAGAGTCAAAAAGAAAACAATGGATTCACTAGCCGCCCTGGAGCCTGCAAAGATAAGGAGGGGAATTCCGTAGTCGAGACGCAGTTAATGGTAAAAATCTGGAGAGGCGATTTCAACTAGATGCTTAATGGTGATGAAGTCAACGATTCCGCAGCGAGCAGCCACGTCAAACCATTTGATTGACGATATAGAGTTCCACCCATCCGACCAAAGTGATCAGATTTTAACTCTACGCCACATCCTGGAAAAGAGCCAAAAACATAACATCGAAACACATCATCTTTTCATCGATTTTAAAGCAGCTTATGACAGTGTAGACAGGAACGAACTATACCGTGATATGTTGAGTTTTGGTAACCCTACCAAACTGATACGACTTATCAGGATGTAGTTGAAAAAAGCTCGTTGCTGCCTCAAAATTGGAAGGCACTCAACCGAAACCTGCGAAACCACCAGAGGACTTCAACAAGGCGATGACATCGACATTATGGGAAGAACCAAACAGGCAGTGACGGGTGCCTTCTATAATATCGAGCCTGACGCGTCTTGACATTAACGAGGACAAAATGAAGTATTTACTGTTGACAGGTACAACTTCGAGGTGGTAAACGAATTTGTTTATCTGGGTACTTCTGTTAATTCTGCAAATAACATTAGCGCGGAAATCAAATGTAGAATTACACTTGCTAATCGCTGTTTCTTTGGTCTAAGCAAGCAATTGAGGCCCTATCGCGAAGAAGCAAAGAGACACAGTGTAAATCCTAAATCAGGCCAGTCTTGCTGTATGGTACAGAAGCATGGACCCTCTCCCAAGTGGATGAAGGATCTCTTGGTATCTTCGAGAGGAAGGTTCTGCGTACGACCTATGGTCCAGTTTGTGTCGACAGGCAAAGAAACATCTTGCGGAGAAGATTTAATCGGAAGTTATACGAACTGTACAGCGAGATGCCATTGGTCAAAAAATTGCGTGTTCAATGCTCAAGATGGCTAATGCATGTCGAGCGAATGAAATCGACGTTCCAGCCGGTACAGTATTCAACTCCAAGCCTTAGAGAACAAGAAGCAAGGCAAGTTGAGGCTGACGCACGTCAACTTTGCATTCGAGATTGAGTAAGCTGACGAAAGTTATTACTTGAGGCCCAGGAGCACAATACTCCATAGCGCCAACTAAAGTTAGTTAAGTATATTCCCTAGGGATGGTATGCAAAACTATTCATGTTCTTAATTCATGGAATAGACTTCTAGACCTAATTTTTGTAAATAATATGAACTATGAAGTTTTTGAAGTTTCATTTCCATTGTTAAATAAAATGCACGACTGGGTCGCACGATCTTGCTCCTGTATGCAAAGAGTCTGTTTAAAAAAGTACCTATATAAGATTTTAAAATATATCAGTTAAATAAGTTTGTCTTGAAAGATATAAATGCCATTTGATTTGTCTAAAAACGTGTGAATCATCCTAAGACACAACTCAGGTACTTACTACAATCCAATCACATTCTTTCTTTCCTACAAGTTTTTAGCGCAAACTTGGAACTATTACGTTCAGTTCTTGTTTACAGTCAGGCTATAATGCGTTTTGGATTTTAGTTATGAAGTGACACGTAAACAACAGTTGTTGTAGAGGTTGTACGTAACACCTACACAGGTATAATGTGCATACATACGTTGCAAAAGCGATTCTAATAGAAAACACATATACTCTTTTTGGACCGTTTCTTAAACTTGTACTAAGTATTTATTCTATTATATAGGCGAAGGCAAGTAAAATATGTGTGAAACAAGCTTATTCGTAAAGAATAATATTTTAAAATCATATATACAACGGTACTAATATAATACTTCTTGATAGACACTTTAAAATAGATTCATAGAAATGTGCACCAAATGCATTAATTTGGATAAAAGATAGGAATGTAAATACAATTTTGTCAAAATAATGCACTCTTTCGGGCTCATGCACAGTTAAAATAATTTTAAAAAAACTATTTTAAGATCCAAAATTTTACCTGAAAAATAAGTTTGTCTTCAAAAATTTAAATGCCATTTTATAAATCAAAAACCCTTGATTTTTGTATTTTTTTTTTGAAAATCGTTAGAGCGGTTTTTTTTTAATTTATTTTTTATATATAAAATTTTAAAATTTTTTAGACAAATCAAATTTTGTTCTTAAAATATTTTTGGTATGCAGTTGTTTAGTGATTGTAAAAATACGCTTTATATTTGAATTTCGTAAAAAAAGGTTGACCCGTTTTCGAAATATACTTTTTTGAAAAAAAAAATCAATATTTGTTTAAAAAACCAAATAATTAAAAATTGCACTTTTGATAATCAAATGTGGTTAATGCAATATAAGAGCTTAACCAGAAAAAAAAATATTTAAATCGGTTAATAAGTTGCTGAGAAAATCAAGAAACAGAATATCGGTTCTACGAGTGGTATCTTTCCTGAGCAATACAAAAATATGTTTTTCTTATTAAAAGAATTCAAGGTTACAAATAAAATTTTAGAGAAAATCTGAAAAAAAATCTATAGGTTTGTTTTTGAGAAAATTTGACATATCGTTTTTTGACAAAATAAAATGTATGGGGGCCACTTTTTCTTTTTATCTTAAGACAAAAATGAATAAAACGCGAATCTGCTCAAAACCTGAACCTTCAAGTTTGAACTCAATCGACCCAATGGTTTAGGCTGTAGGGGCGTGGACAGATAGACAAAACCGACCGGACGGAATCGGGGGACCCACTTTTTTCGACTTCTCTACCATCGTAATATCATGTTTGATTAAAATCTCGAGTTCGAAATTTTGCACGAATGCAAAACTTGCCATATAGTTCCTGTATGTCGCAAGTAAAAATAGATAAAACCTATTCTCTCCTACCGAATGTTTATGCAAAATGTCATTGAAATTGGTTAAGCCGTTTTGGAGGAGTATGGCAACTAACACTGTGACAGGAGAATTTTATACATTAGATTCAATTATGTAGAACATACTCCTTTGTTAAAATAACTCTTCCCCAGATTTTTTGCAAATCACATTTTTAAAAGTTGTGGTTCTTGTTAAGAAATTCAATAGATTCTTAAGACATTTAAATAAGAAAGGAGCTTTGAATGCAACCCACACTGATATCTTCACATTCGTACGAGTTTATAAATATTTCTAGAAGCTTTAATAATAATAAAATAAAACTATTTTGGTACGTGTTTATTATGTTTTTGTAGGTTTTCGTTTTTTTGTAGACAAAAATTCAGTTGAAGTTTTCTTAAAAATTTACTAAAAGTAAACTACAATAATTTACATATGATAACATAAGTTTGATTTTAATATCTATTTTTTCCAGGACATTTTATTCGAAAACCAATTTATATGAAATTAAATAAACATTTTATTATTATTATGGTTATTATGTTTTATTAAAAATAATAGTAATTTTATTTTTTAAAGAAAAATAAGATATTTTTACTTATATATTTCGTGCAGAATGAAATATTTGCACACATTTTTCTTCTCGAGATATCAAAACCATTTTTAATTTTTGTGAAGATATTCAAGTCAATAATCAATTTTACCAAAGTCGAAAACTCTAACAAACAGAGTGATTTGTGTTAAATTTTCTCTAATTTTTTTATATAATTTATATTAAATTTACAATAAGAACCGTAATTTCTCTTAAAACATTTCTTTATTTTTATTTATATTTTCTCTTTATAGTTTAAAGTTATCTATTTCTCTTTTTAATATTTGTTAATCATTGGTCGTAGAGCTTATTTTTGTTTTCCCTTCATATGTTAAGCTTCTGTTATTCAAATTATATTATTTGTGTTGATACAATTTGATTCCTATTTATTTCAGTTATGGTATCAGTGGGTTTGGTTTGAGTGTTATGGATGAAAATTTATTTAGAATGATAGAATGAGGTTTGCATATTGTACACATTAATGCTCAAAGTTTGAGTCCAAAATTGGACGAATTTCGTTGGTTGTTTATTAACTCACAGGTTGATGTGATATGTATCTCAGAAACTTGGTTCAACTGTAAGTTTCCTAGTTCGGTGTATGATATTGAGGGCTCAAACTCTTCCGTAGTTACAGAATCGGTCGAGTAGGTGGGGGTGTTACTGTTTACTTGCGTAATGGAATAGGATATCAAGAAATTTGCCGATCAGGTGAAAACACTGCTAATAATTACTTGCTTCTTAAAGTTAATTGTGGAATAAAAAGTGTTATGCTAGGGGTGATTTATAGACCTAACAAAAACACTGAATTCGATACAGTAATTAATACATTAGAAAAATTTTCTTTCTATGCTCCTAATATAGTTGTGTGCGGAGATTTAAATTGCAATTTGTTAGATATTCGTTCGTCAGCTACTACGACTGATTATCTTAAAAGTTTAAATCTTCTACCTGTTAATGTTACGTCGGCAACTCACTTCGCTAAAAATCATACCCCTACTCTCCTCGACGTATTCTTTGTAAGTGAAATCAAGAAAACTCTTTTCTATAACGAACTAACTGCCCCGGGTTTCTCATGTCATGATATGATATTCTTAACCTATGATATTCAATTGGACGTGACAGATGCAGTCATAAGTTATAGAGACTTTCAGAATATAGATTACCATAGTTTAAGTTATGATGTACAAAGTACACAATGGGAATATATCTATCAAATGCAATCTGTGCACCAACAGGCAGAGTTTTTGCAAGAAAATCTAAACAATCTTTATGATCGTCACATATCCATGAAATATAAGGTAATTAGAAGTAATTCTATGCCATGGTTAAATGCTTCTATAATAGATTTGATTAAAAAACGAAACAATGCGTTTCTTCGTTGGAAGCGTTATAAACTAGCAATTTTTCATGATATCTTTCGTTATTTCCGAAATTTAGTAGTTTCTCGCATTAAAACGGCTAAGAGACGCTACTTTGAAAATTTACTGAACCCAGATAACCAATCTGGGAATAACCTTTGGAAAAACTTGCGTAAATTGGGCAATGGTAAACGAATTTCTGAACCTAATTCTAACATAGACTGCAACCAACTCAATGCCCAGTTTGTGTCTTTATCTGTTCCCAAAACACGTAGTTCAATTGACTCTCATGGCTCTGCATATCGCAACTCCGGTGCAATAATGACGTAAATGCAATTTTCTTTAATATTCAGGAATCACGGTTAAAGTTTGCTTGCTTATTGTAAATACTATATCGCCCTAAAATAGGCCTACAGAATCGACTTCAAGAGTCCTAAAAAAAGATGACTATGCAGTGAGTTAGAGTTCATATTCTTACCTTTTATATCTTTCACCTGTTTCTTTTTTGAGCTTGTGAAGGGTTTGAACTATTGTGGAGGGCAAGGTACATTACGAATTTGTTGCTCCGAAAAATTTTATAGTTTAAACTTTTGTGTAAACAAAAATGTGGCCTCTTTTGGGCACTAGCAAAGATACAATCACGTCAAGTTTACCACGGATAAAACTTGACATTTGGGACATTATGGCGTTCTTAACTCAATTTCAGAAAAAATTGCAATTGCGTCGATATTGCACTGGAGTGCTCGAGTAATGAAATTGACGACCCTGAACAAAGTTTTAACTTTACTCGTTTCACAGAAGAAGATATCGTCGAGGCAATGCTGTCCATTAAATCAGGCGCGGTAGGCATAGATGGGATAAATCCGACGTTCTTGAAAATTGTACTCCCTCATATTCTTAAATACATAACTCATTTATTTAATTCTATATTCACTAGTTCTGAGTATCCGATAACATGGAAATATACTAAGATACTTTCTATCCCTAAGACTTTAAATTGTGCTAACCCAGAATATAGGCCTATTGCTATCCTGCCATTCCTATCCAAAGTCTTTGAAAAACTACTTTTAAAACAGATGCAAGGATACCTAACATACAATAGCCTGCTAGATACAAACCAATCCGGGTTTCGGGCAAAAATAAGCTGTAAAACAGCGCTTTTACTTGTTGTTGATGATATACGCAGAGCGATGGACATGAATCGTGCTACATTCTTAACATTTCTGGATTTTTCAAAAGCGTTTGACACAGTCAATCACTTTGTGCTGTGCCAAAAACTTAAGTATGATTTCAAATTCTCTCGCTTTGGGGTGAAACTTCTGCACTCATACTTATCTAATCGACAACAATGCATTGCTGTAGGAAATCAGACATCTTCATTTCTGACAGTCCCAGCAGGGGTCCCTCAGGGTTCTATTCTTGGACCTCTATTATTTTCACTTTACGTTAATGAGCTTTCTCGACTGGTTAATTCTTGTAAAGTTCATATGTTTGCTGATGACGTCCAATTATTCTGAACACTCCTGTAGATAGCATAAGAAATGCTATTAACTATGTTAATGAGGATCTAGTAGTTATACAACAGTGGGCTCTCAAGCATAACCTCACCCTTAATCCAAGAACATCTAAAACTTTGTGTATTTAAAAGCGCGCCCTTGATAAGTCAAGCTTTCCACCGGTTCTGCTGGGTGGCTCAGAGTTATTCAATTTGTAACGTCTGCTAGGAATCTAGGTATTATTTTTAACGAGACTTTAACATGGAATCACCATGCAGCTACTACAATTGGCAAGTTATATAGTGCTCTGCGTCTACTGTGGACATCCCAAAGGTTTGTTCCTGTCAGTAGTAAGATGTTGCTTGTAAGATCTCTTCTATTACCTATTCTGCTGTATGGATGTGAAGTGTGGTGTAGCGTTGACTCAAATACAAGGCGAAAACTTAATGTTATATACAACAACTTTGCCAGATACAGCTTCAACATAAGATATTACGACCATATTTCAAAATATTCTAAACAAATAATGGGTCTGACTTTTGATAACCTTATAAAATTTAGAACTCTCATTCAGCTGCACAGTATTTTACAGTCCCGTCAACCTGATTATTTGCACAACCGATTAACTTTTTCAAATTCGCTAAGAACTGTCGTACTGATCCAGCCAAGATTTGCTTGCCTGCAATCTGAACGTACATTTTTTGTCCATACCACTCAATTATGGAACTCACTACCTATTACAATTAGAAAAATAATTAACACAAACGGATTCAAAAATCGTCGTGATGCTTAGGGTTATTATAACTAATAAAAAAAAAATTAAAATTAAATATTGTAGACTATAGTTTTAAAATTGTATTTTTAGTACATATCTACTAAATTTAAAATTCTCGAACGCTCTAATATATTTTATAAAGCTTTCACAAATAATAATGTGAATTATGAATTAATAAATATGAATATGAATATGAATAATTTTGTTTCTCTCAATAAAAAAAATATATTTTCTTCCAATAGAGCAGATATTTTGTTTTCAAATTTCTCAAGAACCAATCAATTGACTTCAATAATTTGTTTTTGTATAAGCTGTTATACTGTCCTAATAATATTAAATGATCAAAAATGTCATTGATTTTATTTTAACATTTCCAAAAATATTAAACATTTATTTTTCAAAATTTGATATTTCGAGAGTCACAAAAAGTACCTGTTTTTGTGTCACATAAACAGGGACAAGATCTAAATTTACTATGATTGTTTGGGAGCTTAGTAGGAGTATTAATTTGATGGAATCAAGAAGTATGAGTAGAGATCAGGGTCTAACCAAGGAGGAAATATTCCGAATTCCAGCTTACCACGATCTCAGCAAATCATCCGTTTTATAGCTAGCAAAATAAGAATAAGTTCTAATGTTGTGGACCCATAGAGGTATAGAGGTATTGAAAAGACCACAAGGGAAAGTCAAAAAAGAAACATCATTTCAGGAAAGGCGGGCGAAAGTGGAGGCTGCTTCAAATTCAAGGCTTTCCATTAGTAAAATCAAGGAAGAAGCTTAGGTTAATGACAGTACATTGACTGTTGCTTGGGTGTTACAGAACAAATACGATACAAAAAAATGAAGAAAAACCATCATCGAATGGTGCACGAAAGAGCCAATGCCTTAATTTTGCAACAAATCACATCAGGTTAAATCAAGCTTGGCATACCGTCCTTAATTTGGACGGACCTAATGGATATAGCTGATATTTGATGATTTAAGAAATGAAGAATTCTATATCTGAAAAAAGTTACAGCAAATGAGGTGGTGTAATGGTATGGGGAGCAATCAACTATTACGGGACCGTGAATCTGGAATTTTAAAGGTCTTAAATGACGGCAATCAACTGCAAATTGATTCTGGAGCCAGCTTTTCCGCAGTTTTCTGAATAATTTGGTTGACAACGATGGCTTTTCAAAAAGATCAAAAAGTCACCAATACAAACAATAGATTAATAAAACTGTCCTGGGCCCAAATTTCGGTTAATTATCTGGCAGCACTCTATGAATCCATATATCATAGTGTTGCAAATTTTTCCACCGTAATACCGACCCGACGGACTGACTATAATTCCGATTGTTTTTAAACAATATTGGATTTCCGAATCCAATATTGTCGAAGATCGAACGCGAATTGAATTCCTTTTATCTTAAATGATTTAAAATTAAACACAAACGAAATTGCACACCGCCGATGTGCCGCGAGAGTTATTATGACACTTTACGAGTAACGTCAGTCGATATGACAAATAGGTGGAAGAATTCACCACTGGTAGCAATAAAAGTATTGCCAGCCCAGTAGCTCAGCTTAAGGGGGGGGTTTCGATGAGGTGAATATTTTATTAATCAAGGTGATTAATCAAATTGAAATGAAATTGATATCAAAATGATATCGAAATACGACGAGGTGAATTTCTCCAAATCGTATTGATTATAGTGGGCGCCAGGAAACTTTTTACGGGAAGTTTACCAAAACCAGTCGCTGAAAAATTTTTCTTCAAATAAACTCACGAAATAAAAGAAAGGTTTTATTTTCCCGAAAGGAAATTTAAGTTGTGTTTTATTGCCTGGAAAACCTTGGCCGAAGCCTGGATTAAAAACCAGGTTTTTTTGTAAAAGAGAAAGATACAAATTGAATTATTGAGATTGACAGAAGGTCAATTCCCGATAAATGTCTTGCAAAAGAAAATGATGAATATAATAATAAAAAAAACCGATAAAAGAAATCACTCGAAGAAAATTATTTCGATAAGAAACAAAAATAAAAAAAAAAAAAAACGGTAAACGAGTCCCGTAATAACCGAAAATTAATACTTCGACTCGAAGGTCAAAAGGATGAATTTAAACCAAATGAACACCAGAAAAAAAAAACGCAATATTCTTAGAAACACTATACTTAGCTTCTTTTTGATTACCTCAAACGACTATCGTAATCCTTCCTCACTTTTCTCCACCGCAGAACAAAACAAAATCTTTAACTTAATAAAAACTTAAAGGAAAAAAAAACTATCGTAGAAAAATTACTTAATGTATGTCTTTTCAAAAAAATTCCTTCACACAATTTTTCTTTAGTCAAAAGGCTTTGGACGCAATTCAAAAAGTGGCCATCATCATGGCGAGCTTGACCCTTCCGGCTACTTGCCCTCAGGCAATCCTCTCGGACCTTTTGCGTGGTGATCGATCTGTCTCGGTCCCGCAACTTCCTCCATCCATAAGATTGGGGTGTGCGACCGAGAAGCCAGATATCTTTCATCGCACGCGATCTCTTTAAAGAGGTGATGCGATCACCCAGTAGCTCAATGAGTGAGTTCAGCTCTTCACTTTCGAACCCATTCCAGTCAAGACTTTCTGGAAAAATCGTGTGGAATTCCTCGCATTACCGAGTACCTACACGCTCTAGATTTTGGTTGAGGAAAAACTACTTATGTCGTATTGAAGGAAGTCGGTAGCCAAGCTTATAATTAAAATAGAAGTTGTCAAGATATTCTTGGAGTGATTTTTTTTGTATCGGTAATACTTTATGATGGGCCCTCGGCCATACTAGGTTAATGTTGGTGTGACTTTACTACGCACATTGTTGGGCATGGGTATCCGTCTTCGTGCCTTGATGATCTTGTTCAACCAATATGTGGGTCAATCGTCGTACAGGTCGTTGGTGTGGAATCCTTTCGCACACTTTGGTGATACCTGTTAAATTTGCTTTCCCAAAATGCTAGGAGAGCAGGTCACTGGCTGATGGTCCAGGTTTCTACTAGACTCTTCTAGAATTTTGGGGCCGCAGTAAGAAATCGTCAAGGGTGGTTAGCAACAAGGGAGGTGAAACTTGTTGTGGTAAAATTTACCGCAACAATAGGTTACTTGAAGTAATTCAGAAATCAGGAGGAAGCACGCACTACTAAAAACATAATTTTTTTTTTTTTTTAATACGCTTTTGAACACAATCTTTTTTGTAGGTACATTTTCGCAATAAATATTTTTAAACAGGCTCTTTATATTCATGAGCAAGTTCTTGCGACCATTTTGTGCATTTTTTTAAATTGCCATAGTTTTTTGATGCCCTTTTTGCATCTGACCGATTACAATAACCTCCTATGGGAAGTTAAATCCTTCTTTGATTAAAAAAATGTACACTTCCTTTTGACCAGGTCAGACCGTCAATCAACAATAAAATGTCCTACAAGTACTAAAATCGTGGTTAGAACAAACGGAAATAGTTATTCAGAATAGTTTTAACAAGGGAAGGTTAGCGTTATCATCAATTGTTTTCTCTATTCATTTATTTTGTGCAAGTATCTATCTTAAGGAAACGCAAGAAATTTTATCTCCGTACATTTTTGGTCTAGATTTTTGACATACTGGGTATTTAAATTTAATTTTACATCTCAAAAAGGAACCTTAATGTATTTCCTTAGAATTACCATTAATCAAATACTACATCACATGTTTGAATCCTTTTAAAATTGTTCTTTTTTGTGAAAATAAAAGTACTTACAATCCTCGCCCGTTCTTTCTTCATAAAACACCCTTACACCATCATTTCTTCTGCATGACATAATACCTACAGTATGCTAATATGGTAATCTAAGCATGTTTTCTTATCCACATTACATATACGATTTATCTCCTTCACCTGTTAATGAATGGTGTTACCTATACTATACCTCTTCATCTTAACCACCCTTAAAAAGTTATCTCTATACAGGTACAAAAAACATTTTCTGTCACACGTTGCACAATGAACGAAAGAACGAACGAAAGACCGAAAAGAGGGAATATTCATTTACAAAATTTACATTTCAAATTTTCCACAAGAACAAGAAGAAGAAGAAGACGAAACAAGATTTTTCAAAAAAATTAAATTAAAAACAAAAGAAAATAAAATAAAAAATAAAAAGAGTCACAGAACTTGCTATCCCAATTAACATAGTAATTAATGAAAGTGAAAGGAGTGAGAGAGAGAAAATTGCACAAAAATGAAATATCCCCACCTTTCCATTGAAAAGAAGAGAAAAATATAGTTCTAACGTCTGGCGATGAATGGCGCCCAACGTGGAGTCATGCATATTAAATAGTTGTGCCCTAGCTTGGTTTTGTCTATCTTTGTCTTGCAATGTGAAGGTTATCCTTAATACGAGTAAGCAAGGATTGGAATGCTACCTCTCTATTCTGCTCTCTATCAATTTTTGTATATAATTTATTCTCGCCCAAAAATTAAAGCTTGTTTGAAACCTCTTTGAAGAAACATTCATCAAAATACCCTCATCCCCATTCATTTTTACACAAAAATGATGGCGGCAAGTGACAGAAACGAACCGAACCAAATAGAAGTAGCCAAGGAAAGATAAGTTAGTTTATAGAACTTTCGCAGTCTTTCTTTAATTTCTAATGTCACATATGTACTCAGTTAGGGAATAGAGGGTCTGTAGTAAAGGTTAGGTTAGGAATAGAGAAAATGCCATCATCTAAGAAGATTCTTCTCATTCTGCTGGAAGGGAAGATTAGAAAATCAAATTAAGAAACATAATATGATTGGTTTGAGCTTGAGCTTGGGCTTGGGCACACAACTGAAAATCCTCATTCTCGAAAGTTGAGTGAATACCTTCAAAAGAAGAAACATTGTTACATTTTTGGACACAATTTAAAACCTAAAGCTATACACATCTTCCATTAACTTGGAGGTAACTATATTGTGACATCTATGTTGTACAGGGTGGGTAAAAAATGATGAAACCTAATTTAAAGTGATAATAACCAATCAAACGAGAAACAGTTTCTGACTTACTTTTTACATGCGACTCCAGCTAGTTTGGTCCCTACTTCCCTAGCTATAGCTGTCTCCAGTTTCGCATGCCAAGTTGATTGCGGTCTTCTCCTACTTGCGTGCGCCACTTGAGTCGAAGTCTTCTTCTACTGCACCGTCACTCGGGATTGGATTGAAAGACCTCCCGGGCTGGAGCGTTGATGTCCATCCGCTCTACTTGACCCAGCCACCTAAGTTGTTGGACTTTAATTATGTTAATCAGATTAATGTCGCCGTACAGCCCGTAGAGTTCGTCGTTGTATCTTCTTCTCCATCTCTGCAGACGTGACCAAAAATCATCGAAGAATTTTTCTCTCGAAGCATTCTAAGATGCTCTAATCTTTCTTTGACAGGGTCCAGGCCTTAGCGCCATAAAAGAGAACCGGGATAGTGAGTGTCTTATAGATGGTGATTTTAGATGCTCGAGATTTACTTCACAATTGCTTCCTAAGTCCAAAGAAGCAGCGATTTGCAAGAGTTATTCTTCGTTTGATTTCAGCACTGGTGTCGTTGTCTGTATTAATAGCGGTGCCTTGGTAGACAAAGTCCTTAACTACCTCAAAGTTATAGCTGTCCATGGTGACGTTTTGTCCAAGACGTTGTTCAGTGTTCTTTTTTGATGACAGCATATACTTGGTCTTGCCCTCATTGACCACTAAACCCATCTTCTTCGCTTCCGTCGCAATGCTCAAAAACGCTCCACTGACATCACGCTTCGATCTTCCAATTATGTCAATATGATCTGCGTATCCGAGTAATTGGATGGACCTTTGGAAGATTGTGCCTCTAGTGTTGATGGTTCAGTTTTGCACCATTCTTTCCAGAACGATGTTCAAGAAATCGCATGACAGTGCGTCGTCGCCTTGTCTAAAACATTTTTTGACATCAAATGCATCGGCAAGATCTTTTCCGACTTTGGTAGAGAAGCGTGCATTCTTTATCGTCATTCTGCACAAACGCATAAGTTTGACAGGGATGCTAAAACTAGACATTGCTCGGTAGAGCTCTTCCCTATAGATGCTGTAATACGCGGCTTTAAAATCGATAAAGAGATGGTGGGTATCGATTTGAAGCTTCTAGGATTTTTCCAAGCTCTGCCGTAGTGTGAATATTTGGCCGATAATGGACTTTCCTGTTCTGAAGCCACACTGATAAGGACCAATCAGGTTGTAGACGAATGGCTTCAGACGTTCACATAATACGGCAGAGAGGATCTTATACGCAATGTTAAGGAAACTGATGCCTCTGTAGTTGGTTCAATTCAGAGGATCTCCTTTCTTATGTATCGGGCATTATATGGTGAAATTCCACCCATCGGGCATGCTTTCTTCCGACCATATTTTGCAGATGAGTTGGTGCTTTGAATAGTTTGGCAGCGATGCCGTCAGCCCCAGCAGCTTTGTTTGACTTAAGGTTAGATATAGCTATCTCCACTTCGTCAAGGTCGGGTAGGCGGAATTGTTGATCTGCGTCGCCGAGGTTGAGTGGTTCTATCTCCCTTACAGCGGAACTCGGTTCGTCATCGCCGTTATATAATTTGAAGAAGTGATCTTTCCATATTTTCAGCATCGACTGCGGTTCTACTACGATGTTCCTCTGATCGCCTTTACAGGCTTCGGTTCGTGGCTGGTACCCTTGGGAGTTTTTTTTTTGCCTTGTGGTAAAATTTACGAACCTCATTCCTGTTGTGACATCCCTTTATCTCCTCGATCGCGCGCTTCTCATGCTCTCTTTTTTGTTTTCATTTAAGAATTCGGTGTTCCTCTCTCCTCTTCTGCTCGTAGAGCTCTCGAGCAGCTCTAGACCTTTTGAGCAGCGCCGTTTTGTATGCCTATTGTTTCGCTGAGTGCGCTTGCGGGCATTCGTCGTCAAACCAGGGGTTTCGCTGTGGTTGCCATGTAAAACCTAGCACTTCAGAGGCGGCATCTCTGATGGCTGCAAGGCAATTTTGCCACTGGTTTTCAATCCCTTAATGCAGGGATCGTAGGAATTATTAAGAGGTTATAAGAGACTCGATTGGAAAAGAACATGACAGTCTCTTGCGATTGTAGCCGTCTAACATCGAATCTTCTCACAGTACTTCCTACGTAGGACACCTGGGCTCGGCACATATTCATGTTCACAGTCGATCAAAAATTCACATTACGGCAGATCCTAGAAAAACCCCAAGAACATCAAATTGACGCCCACCATCTTTTCATCTATTTCAATGGCTGTATGGAGCCATGTTAAGTTTTGGCATCCCTGCTTAACTCGTTTGTGCAGGATGATTTTACAGAACGCTTGCGCTTCATAAAGGTTGGAAACAACTTAACCTAACCCAAAAAAGGCTTTAGACAAGGTTATGAAAGAATAGTGCATAGCTCCAACACTAGAGACACTATCTTTTAAAAGTCTGTCATCAGAAAAACTCAGCGTGATGTCAATGGAGACTTTGTTAGTATTGAGGCAGAGGCTGAAAAAATAGGTTTGGCCGTTATTGAGGGCAAAACATAGTACATGCTGTCATCGGTCAAAACGTCACTATCGATAGACCAAACTTTGAGGTAGTCAAGGAATTTGTCCATTTTGGCTTTGTTATAAAGACAGAAAACAACACCAGTGCTAAGATTAAACGAAGAGTTACTCTTGCCATGCCAACGGCTGTTTCTTTGGACTAAGAAAGCACTTAAGTAATAAAGCTCTCTCTGGGGTGACCAAAGTGACCCTCATCATCCCCGTCCAGCTATACGGTGCAGAATCATGGATCATGACAAAAGCGAGTCGTTTCGAAAGAGAAAAGTTCTTCGTGTTATCTATGGTCCCGTATGCAGAGAAAGTGAGTAGATGAGAAGATTGAACGACGAGCTGTAGACTTAGTCAGAAACTTAATACTCCAAAGACTGAGACGCCTGGTTCACATAGAACGCATGGAATCCAATAATTCATTCCGTAAAGTCTTCAAATAAACAGCCACAGGACAGTGAAGTAGAAGAAGATAGCGGATCAGGTGGCTCGCATAAATGGAAAGTGACCCCACCACCAGTGTTCAACTGGAGACATCTAGCTAGGTACCAGGCTAAATGGAGGAGTTTGTGGGGTAAGTCCCTAGTTCAATGAAGATTGTAGCTCCACCTTTAGTAAGTAAGTATCCTCGTGTTATTGGTGGGACACATAAAGAAGCCTGTGCAGAATTTTTGAAACCATCCGTTAGCCAATAATTGTTCTTAGATGCGTTATTTTCGTGAAGACAGTTAGCGCGACACGTCATTTAAATGACGCCCATACATTTCTTGAGTTAATTTAATGGATTTATACATTCAATAAGTTTGGTCTTCTTTAAAACGTTGTAATTCATTTTAGCAAATCTTTCAAATATCCTAAAACTGAATTATAATTTCTTTTAAAGTAAGAAGACATTTTGTCCCACCCTGTACTTTACATGTATAAAGAGAGAGAAATAACCTCTTAAAAGGAATTAGTTTCTGAGACGACAAAATGCCTCGGGTAATCCTTGAAGAAACAATCAATATTATGAAGTATTAAGAAAGTATATAGAAGTTCTGGAATATCTTCCCCCGTCGTCGTCGTCTTCTTCTAATATATTGAATAGGGATCCCCTTTAACAGTGGTTCTATAGAAGCTGCGGTGCAATATCATCACACATGCTTTAACATTATCTTGTTCATTAAATATGGATGGGGATAAATCTCATGAGAAGTGACACCTTCATCATTTTGGATATACTCGTAAAAGAGGAAATAGCTTTCGTTTATTAATTGATTCTAATCTTTCAACCTAATTGGATTATAAGCTACATAAATTATATCTATTCTAAAAATACATTACATACATTTATAGATAAATAAAAAGGTACATATGTTGATAATATATCAACTATGTTTTCTAAATATTATTTAATTGAGGAACAGTAATTTGATGAGATTGGGCTGAGTTTCTTTGATAGAAGGGATTTTTTCGCTATTTTTAAAAGATTTAGGTGAAATTGCTGAAATGCAATTATATGCATTAAAAATAGCTGGGAAAATTAACATTTATTTATTGGGATCATAAAAACCATCACCTGTTTTGGAATAATGATTAACTTAGAACATCATCATCTTATTTTGATTTGGAATTTTGGAGATGTTCAGTTAAAAGAGTTTTCTTTTTAATATTTTATATTACTTTAAACAAATTTTAATACTTAATAATGTTATGAAAAATTAGTAGTAGATAATTGTAATCGTCAGCCACACGCAAAGCACATTGCGTCTAATCACACGAGAGAGCAAAGAAAGAAGAGCAAACAGAATAATCGGATTGTTTTTATGGGAGCGTTTTCGTGTACTACCACAATTCGTCCTTTTCTTAAAAGTTTCCAAATGGTTGCTGAAAAGTTAAGGATTTTCTAAGAACCTTGGTTACATACATAAATTAGGTGGCGCAACAGTCCATTCAGAACTAGTGACTTACAACTCTCAACCATTCATGTGTGCGAGTTAAGTTTTCAGGTATGAGGGGGACCTACAAATTATGCCGAATCTGAACGGCTAATTTGAGAAAGCATGTTTTCATGACAAGAATTACTCTTGGAGGATTTGTCAATTACTCGGAAGATGCAGTACCCGTAATTTTTTTTTAATTAAGGTGTTAGCGGTGACTTCACCGATTCTCTTCAGCATTTACACCAGCAGCGATCTGATAGGTAATCTTACAAAGGCAATTGCGTACGTCGACGATGGCCCGACGAAAGGTTGAGGTTATTAGAATTCTCTTGCAGCATGAGGAGCCTTCGCTCTGACAAAACGGCTGTTTTACAGAGGTCGGCTTGACCCCAGAGTGAAGGTAATTTGCTACATGGCCGTCATACGGCCGATGATCGTTTATGGTTGCCCTGTGTGGTTCAATGTTGCTCCTTCCCAGATGGAGAAGTTTCGGATGTTCGAGCGGCAGTGTTTACGACGCTGTACCGAATTATATCGAACAGACGAATCTCCTTACGTGCATTACTATTCCAACGAGGTCCTATACAACGAGGCACGAATCAACAGAATTGAAAATTTCGTGATAAAACTCGTTCGAAGTCACATTGCAAGAGCTATGTGTTCGACCAAGAATTTAATTTTCGGGGCGTTCTATCCGAACGACAAATATTTTGAAAGTGCACGCTTGAGCGGCTTCATTCTACCCGAGGCATTCCTCTTTTTAGATAGATGCGGTCTGATACAGGATAGATTGAAGTTCAGTTCTGCTAATCTACCACGTCAGACGAAGAACCATGGATAGGTGACTCCTGTACAAAAGGGATGTCATGGCACAAGGCAGAGCAGAGCTCCTTCGGTATAGTAAGGCTGTGTCCGTTTTGGTGAAAAACCCACTTGAGAGTGGGTAGTCGAGATGGGGTCTTAAGCCTAGGCCGGATTTTATTCTTGTTTTATAGTTTTAAGGTTTAGTTTTAAGTAGAATAGGCATCGTGGCACAAACGAAAAAAAATGCAAAAAAAAAGATATTGGAAAAAAACATGGACTAAGAAAAAAAAGACAACAAAATATGAAAAACAAAAAATGTTAGATAGTTAGATTTAAGTAGTTTATATGTAGGTAGAATAGGTAGTTTAAGTTAATTTTAAGTTTGATTTTAAGGACCTTATTTTAAGTAGTTTTAAGCAAAAATTAAAAATTATATTGATATTAGTTTTTTTTCAAATTTTCTAATAAATACAAAAATAAATAATAAATAAATAAAATTAAACTGGAGTAAAATAGATCTTAGGCTAGTCTTATGAATTTTGGTCTAACTTTAAGATATTTTTCAGAATATATATAAAATATCTTAAGATCGACAGAAAGTTCTTTGTATCCAAGCTTGATTACATTGATGGCTCCATCGTAAGGGTGGTGCTGAGTACTTGGTAGAAAGACTTAAAACCATACAATGTGCATGGTAAGGTTTTAGACATTTGCTGAACTTGGTAACACATGGTTGCTGATTTAAGAGAGCGATGCCTATCATGCCATTGGCTTGTTGGTTACTTGATGTCGTTTTTATAATAAGCACTAACTCAAGAAGTTATTACAACCCTTATTATGCAGAGACATCAATGGTGGCGTCTATAGTTCCAGCTTGAAAATCATGTGTCAGGGTGACTTCCTGACACATAAAGAAAACTCAGTTGCAAGGCAAATACGGACGGATCTAAGTAGACGTCACCGACATCCAGAATATAGGATGGGATGGGCCGGGCAAAAAGAGGATGAAAAACTACGATATTTATTATCGTGACTGGTACCGAGAAAATCGACAATGCTTATTTGGATGCGGCAACAAGTCTTGAGCTATAGGTGCATCTACGAGTGCCTCATGACCACCCACATCACGGCTAAATTCGGCATAATATGTGCGCATGCCCCCATAGATGGAAAGGATGGCAACACCAAGAATATGTTCTTCGAGCTCTTGGACGAAACATATGTTTAGTTTCCTAGCTACGATATTCAAACTGTCCTTCGTGATTTCAGTGCCAAACTAAAAAGAAAAGACGTCTTTGTTGGCATATTCGGGGAAAACAGCCTTCACGACAACACTTCCCACAGCAGATCCAGTCTCATCGATTTTGCTGCGGGGCGAAACACCCTGGTAGCTAGTACGCATTTTCTGAACCATAAACTCCACAAAAGAACTTGGTGTTCTCCAGATCAATCTACCGTCAACCAGATAACATCTACTCGAACTACTACTTCGTTGTAGCCAAGGTAGCACTTTGGGTTTCCAGACCCAGGGCAAAATAGGGAGAATTGGGAGAAGATAAAGCGTCGAACGCCTACAATCACAAGAGATCTCTAAATCCTTCTCCAAATGAGTCACAAGTAACCTCTCTCGAATTTCTCTTCCGCCAACACAATGTATTGAGAACTAGTGCCAATATTGCAAAGATGCAATCAGAGAAACTGCGCCTTACGTCCTGGGTTTGAAGGGTTAAAAGGACAAAATATGCAGGAATGAAGCTCGAAAGTTGTATGAGCCATCTTAAGTAAATAAGTAAGTTCCACATCCGAAGAAGAGGGATGTGAGTCTAAAAACAAATATAAAAAGCTAAGACCACTATCGTCAGCGGAACAATGTATTTAATTAGAAGTTACAGCAAGCAGTTCATTAATATAAATTGGGAAGAGTGTTGGAGATAGAACAGAGCCCTGGGGCACTCCAGCATTTATTTTGTGGGTTGCAGATTTGAATCCATCCAATAATACTTGTATTGAACAATCCTAAAGCTAGTTACCAATCCAATTAAGGAGGGATTCATAAAAACCGAAAGCACGCATTTTCGGTAAGTGAACCTGAAGCTATACCATATCAAATGTTTTTGAAATATCAAGTCCAATAATTATACTTTCTCCAAAACGATGTAATCATTTTCTCCACTGTTCGGTGAGACGAATCATGAGTTCAGTGAGTCATTAAGAACATTCCAATCTTCGAAATCTTTACTGAGCCGATAATTAATAAGCTTATAAATGACCGTAGAAAGAAAGAACGTTATAACAATCGATCGGTAATTAGATAATGAGGGAGATACGCCATTTTTGGAGATGGACTGGACAAATGCTGCTTTCAAATACGCTCAAAAAAGCGTACCCAGTGCTTTTTCCAGCGTTGAAGAACGCCTCTTCAAAACAATAGCAGGGATACCATACGGACTAGTGGATTTATGTGTGTTAAGATCTCTACAGATTTTTTCTACAGTACAAATTTGGAAAAACATTGGTTCATTTTAAAGCTCAAGGATTTACCTTACTGTAAATGAAAATTTTAAAAAAATGCATTTGTTTCAATTCATCTTCATTTTGTATAGCACAAAAATAACACCCTTTGTTTTGAGGATGTAAGAAGCAGTTTCTTAGAACTGGAATCTAGTTAGTTCATCAAATGTGAATATTTAAGTTAAACTCGTCTAGTCTTGTCGCTTTTAGAGCTTAATTTCGGCCATTTAGACACAATCATAAGGTGAGCAAACCACGTAAACTTTAATTTGCTAACTAATGTTGTGAATGTAGTACCCATCCATGGCGTGATGGTTAGTGCATAGAACTATCATACCAGAGGTCTAGAGTTTTATCCCTGCCTGTGGCACCTACAATTTGTTTTCCTAAAACAGTAAGCATTTCGGATTCTGCTTCAAAGTGTAGGTCCCTTTTATTCCTAACAATATTACTCGCACACAGGAACGGTTGAGAGTTTTAAGTCACTAGACCCTAGTTTTTGTAAAGCCACCTAATTTAGATTTGAACTTGGGGCTGTTTGTGCTGTTTGTATGTACATGTAACTATGTAGAAATTTAAACAATTTAGATCTTTGCCTTAAGTCAATGTGTGCAGCTACTTCGTGTGGTGAATAAACGAAATAAAACTGAGTCTTTTATCTGTGTAACCTTGAACCTCAAGCGAAACAAAAAACCTCATATTTTTACTAAGTTGTATTTTGAACTAGAAAATTCATCCCAGGTTGAAAATACTCAATTTTAAATAATACAATACTTTTCTTCCGAATTGACAGTGAATTTGATTTATCCCAAAATTCTTGAATAGCCTTTGTTTAAAAAAATAATGTTTTGAAATCCAATCGAATATGGAAACGTGTGTTTTAAGGCTATTCAAAAACAAAACCTTTAGACAAAAAATCAAAACATTTTATCATGCTTATTTTATATTCTATGGTCTTCAATGAAACATCGAAGCCAGAGCGTAGCTATTTAGTTTTTGACAGTTGATTGACATGAAACAAACCTATAGTAATATAAGGAAATAATTGGTTAAATAAAATATGTAGGTATGTGTGTACTTTCATTTCCGAGAAGTTTAATACGTCAGCTTAGTATTCGTTTACCTATTGTCGAAATCCTAGCACAACTCCATCACAGTCTGCCTAACCTTTGTTTGTGTTTTAAACAAAAAACGAGACTTTTAATATTGTTTTTCATATCAAAAACAAAAATCAATATAAAATGCTTATAAAGCGCATTTTATGAAAGACCCCATTTTGTGATGTGGTGGGTTTTAAATTTTATCTAGGTTTGGAAAATGAGAATATCCTGTGTGAGCCGCAAGCGGTAGGCAAATTGAAATCTGTCACCCACACCGCACCGAGCACACCTCAAAATCCAAACCAACCCTATGGAGCCTTTTAACAGTCATCACTGTGGCGTGCCACACGGATCCCTGGTAATATGCTCATATTGCTCATATTATGTGTCAGGGGAATGGGTTTGCAAATTTCGTCCTTGTTCGGTGAAAATTCGCAAACATCAGCTATCAGCACGTTGTCGATGTTGTCGTCTCATCTCGCCTATCGTCAGACGTCACAGTCGATCGTTGTCCCGCGCTTTTCAGAGTCCTTTTATTTTTGATTGATTGATATTCAATTAAGACACTTGTCAGATGCATTAAATATTTATTGCTTGAATGAACATAAAGCCATGTTTAACTGACTCACTTTTTAAATGATTTTTATTTTTTGGGATCGACCGGGCCGATTCTGACGAACGTAAGAACCGAAAGCGATGGCAAAGGGCAACGGGCAACGGACTTGATTTATGTGAATCCCCTTCTGGGGTTAAGTAGTGTGCGGAAAATGATTTAGACAAAAGAATCCTTTAATTTATCAAAGTAAATTTATGATAATGGGATGAATAATTTTGTTTGTACGTTTTTGTTTATAACATTTCCGCAAAATAAAATATATAGTTAGTTTGACTTGAAGCCATTAAGATGTCACTTGAAAAATACTTAAAATACACTCAGAAGCACCTGAGGCTTTGAATAAATATTTTCTTTTATTTTTATTTTTTATAAAAATAAAACGAAAAAACTTTTGACCAAACTGTCAACAAACTGAGTTATGAATAAAATTAAGTTCATTTGTATGCATCCTTTTTCGGTGTGGTTAGAAAAGTTTAAAGTGTATAGAACTTTCATTTTCTTAGGAAAGATGATGTAGGTTTTTCTTTTTGTTAAACTTGTCATCACCATCATCATCAACATAAATAATGGCTCTTATTTCCAACTTCAACTTCAAAATATCATTCTTTAAAAATTCATGATGGTCTAAAAAATAAGATTGGCTTTTGTACACCTTGGCTGGTTAAGTTTATAGAGAAAACGTTGAGCTGATAGGTGCTTTAATGTAGATTTAATGTACAATATCTGAAAGAACTTGACCTTTAGTCATTTCGACTTGATTTCTATTTTTTTCGTCATTTTATCAAACGTTTATTTTTCATAATCATATTAGATACCTACAAAACTTTAACTATTATCTAATAACTGTGCTTTCAAGTCAGTCTGTCCTTAATTTTATATCGGTAGCCTAGTTGACTTTTTTCGTGTTGATTACCTGTCACTTTTTAAGCTGACATCTTTTGACATTTGTCTTTTTAAATGAAATAGTAACAATGCACCAATAATTGAGGCAATTTTTAACAGCTGCTTATATCTGGTCCAAAGTCCCTTGGCATGAAGAGAGTGTGTAAATAGTTTTCATATCCAAAGCAGGAAAATGCTCGAAATTTAATCCTAAGATCTACGACCTATAAGTCTATCATCGTTCCTTCTTACGACCTTCGAAAGATTGATTGATATATATTTAAGGGCAAGTGTTGATACAAGACTTTGGAGTTCACTAAATTTTCCTCTGCTTGACAAATAACATTTAACAACGTTTGCACATCTGAAATCATATTTTTGAACATAGAAAGTTCGTTTGGGAAGTTTATTCTGTAGTTTGGGACCTACATGAAGACAATCATTTAGTGTTTTACCTTATTTATACTTCCTGGATGCGTTGAAGACAATTCTCAATTTCGTTGTCGAACTCGACCCCTTGCATATGGCATGGTGGGGAATTTAGAAAGTCGGTTGAGATGAGACGTCATGAACAAGTTCCATATGTCCGAGTTCTAGATATTCGGACATGATTTCATCATGGATCCTTCTCTAGGCGATTGAGTTAATGATGAAAAAGCTTGTATTCATCTTCTTTCGAATCCGCCAAGATTGTTTGGTCGATGGAATTCTCAAACGGGTACATGATGACATAGAGTCCAGAACAGGTCCGTTGTACCGTTAGCTTAAAGAATTCTTAGCAGTAGAGCTCATCTTGTGTTAGCTTAGAAGAAGATTAAACGTCTTCGTTCCCATTAAATTTTTACATAATCTTCTAGCTAAGACAGTGAAAATGCACAAAAGTTTGTTGAGAGCGTTCTTTTTGAAGACTCGGGTAAGCGCCCGAAGATTATCCATCCTAGATGGGTGTGTTGTGCAACAGGTGAACCAGCAGACGATTGCAAAATTTCATCATATAACAGAGAGCCATAAACATCACCTACCAAAATAAACTCTATAGATCCAGGTTCGCAAAAGTCTGGATCGCCCAGCTCAAAAACCATAAATTCACCAAACTGTTTAGTGTCAAGACGAAGAGCGGGCGAAGGAGAAGCAAACCTGGCAAAATTAATGTTCGCCAGTTAATAATAATGTTAAAATCTGGGTCTCTGAGAGAGCTCACAGAGATGTCAACCAGACCTGTTGACTTTTCAACAATTCAGCCTCCTACCCCAGTCACCGACATAAAAAGCCGGGTTGGCGGAAGGTGCAGTTATTGCATCGCATACTCACTAATAAACATAGACTGCGATCCGATATTCAAAAGAGCTCGGAGTTTAAGTTTGTGCCCAGTGACAGATCGTACTCCAACTTGAGCAGTAACCAGCAAAACCGGTTCTAGTTGTAACAATGATTTTATCGGAATTTTCGAACCTTGAATTTCCAACGTGAGATAGAGTACAAGAGTAGGGTTCGTTCGAAGATGATTTGTCGTGGGATTTTTAACGCCGGATGCTATTGTGCAGCATCGTGTGTTGTTTTTAGTGACATACTAAGCAGGTAAAGTCTGACAGACATTGTTGTTGTGCATGATGAGCCTTAAGGCAATTTTTGCATAACTTTGCTTTCGTCACGAATGTCATTCTCTGAGCTGGTGTTTCTTTTCTCAAATCAGAAACAAAAACATGCTTACCAGAACACTTAGGTCATCGATTGACATTTGCTTGATGACTTCGAACTGGCTGTCCCTTTATTGTCTTTTGTTGGTTATGGTCATTTTGTTTTCGTCTAGAGCATGCAGCCATAGAATCCAGGCCCTGTAGTCTGTTTTAGCTAAACCGAATGTTTTTGAGGATACTTGTAGCACTTCCTCGGAGACTACAGTTAAGGTAGTGTAAGCGTTGTATATCAGACAGCATTTTATCATTGATGACACAGCTGGTGGAACATATCCTTAAAGTTCAGCCACTCTTCAAACGATCCATCAAAAGTGGGTAGTTGTAGTGGTGGTGGCGTCGACTTAACTGTGATGCCACCGTTCACGACAAGACGAGTCGGAGTTGAGAGAGACATCGGCTCATGTTTAGTGAGGTCTACTGCCTCGCAGTAGGCAGATTCAATTTCGGCAAAACGTTCATCCGAGAGAAGTCTTTGTAAATGTCGTGATCGTCATTGAATTTGGTCCACTACTCTTCTAGCAGTTTTCTTCTGTCCACGAGGTATCCTTTAGTCTGTTTCGCCTTCCCTGCCTTTTGTGTGTTAACTGAGAAGTTAAGAATTAGTTTTGCGGGAGATTCTTCGTTGGCCAGCGCCATTAGTATCAAAATAAAACTCTTTACAAATTAATTTATTAACGCGGGGACTTAAAGTTCCCCGCAAGAGATGCCAAATGTTGAAATACTTTGTAAAGACTCCCAAAAAAGAAAAATCCAAATGGATTGCACCACTTTTTATTTCGGAATGACAAGTATTTCAATTCATTCTGATGAATTTACAAAATGCATATAATGATAGATCATGTCTGCAGATTGGCAAGGTGGCCCCTTATTAGTTTTAGAGCTTAATTCGTTGCAACACTTTCTCCTCTCAAACATGGTGGTAAATGAAATCTTATATGGTCCGAAAGCGGAAGGTTTTAGAGCGGTTGCCTATGCGGATGACGGTGTTTTAGCGGTTTCAGGAAATCTTCTTAACACCATTAAAGATTTCTTAAAAAATGCTTTAGACAAACTAAAACTGGGGGTTAACCCACACAAAATCGAATTAGTTGTATTTTCAAGAAAATACAAAATTCCATATATTAAAGGAATCCAATTAAAGTTCTTAGACGAGGCTAAGTATCTGGGTCTTGTTTTAGACAAAAACTAGATTCAAAACGCAAACAAAAAACTGCAAGCTCTGCTATTCGCCTCAAAGCTTCGTCGCAGAGGGCTAACAACATTTGCCGCTCCGTAATACTTAAGTATTTCGAATCCATTCCAAAGCACACAGACTGCACCATCCCCCAACTGCAATTCGACAAAAAATTCGAGATTTCTATTCCTCCCAGATCTTCCAGACGGAACTTTTGGATGATGCTCTGTACTCCAGCTCAAACACGCAAGAATTACCTAGGAAAATTCTTCTTTAACCATCTAAATGATCTCAATTATATTAACATAATCAGTTTTTCAAGTTTCGTTAGGGACTCAAACTGATTTCATTGGGTTTAGAAAAAAGGCGGTGCGATGCACAGCCCGAACAGTTTGTTGTTATATTTTCTTCTCCACTCACTATGCAGACGGGACCAAAAACAAACCGAAGAATTTTTCTCCAGATGCTCTCATCTTCACTCGACAGGGTCCTGGCGTCATATATAGATGCTGAGTTTAGATGCTCGAGAGAGGACTTTACTAGTCAATTGCCTTCTAAGTCCAAAGAAGCATCGATTTGTTAAAAACCTTTTTTGGCATCAAAAGCATCGGTGAGATCTTTCCCGACTTTGATAGATCAGCAAGCATCCTCCATCGCCATTCTGTAGAAACGGATAAGTTTGACAGGGATGCCAAAACAAGACATTGCTCTGTAAAGCACTACTCCATAGGTGTTGTCATGCACAGCCTTGAAATCAATTTAAAGAGATGGTGGGTATGGATTTGAATTTCCTGGTTTTCTAAGACCTGCCGCAATATGTCAATGGTGGACTTTTCTGGTTTGCAGCCCCATTGACAAGGACGGGTTAGGTAGGTGACGAACGGCTTTAAACGTTTATATAATACGGAAGAAAGGTTGTAGTTGGGGCAGTAAATACAGTCTCCTTTCTTGTGCATTGCGAAAACTATGCTGAGATTCCTTTCATGGGGCATGCTTTCTTCCGACTATATTTTGCAGATAAGTTAGTGCATACCCCCTATCAAGTCATCGTCTGTTGCTTTGCGTAATTTGGCAGTAATGCTGCCAGCTCCAACAGGTTTTGTTTCATTTTCGGCTATCTCTACTTCATCGAGTTCGGGTAGGCGGAATTGTTATTATGCATGGTCTAAGTTCAATGGTGTTATCTTCATTACAGAGGAATTCGGTTCGTCATTGACATTATATAATTTGGAGAAGTGGTCTTTCCATATTCTCTAAAGCAGCACCGTTTTATATGCCGTTGCCTATCTGCCAGCGCTTGCAGCCACTCGTCGTCAAACCAGGGGTTTTGATTTGATGGCCGTGTGATGGCTCCACACCCGAAACATTTTTCTGGTAGGCAAAATCTGGTATATAATACCAACCAAAAAACTAGTACAATAGTCTAGATTTCGTGGTTATTAACTCCAGATTTCCTGGTAAATACAAATCTGGTTTTATTTACTTGAAATCTGGTTTCCTGGTAAAATTTTTTACAGAAAATTTTCATGTAAATGTTACCAGCGTCCTGGTAGAAAGTATTTTTCTTTCCTGGTAAAATGAAGATTATCTGGAATGTGGTAAATAGAACCAGGAAATTTATTTTCTGGTGTATTTTTGTAGATGCAAACCAGTCTTCTGGTACTTATTAGCAGAAATAATTGGAGTTTAAAAATTATATTTTTTGTTCTAAATAGAACCAGGAATTTTATTATCTACCATATATTTTTCTTAGATAAAACCAGTCTTCTGGAGCATTTCACCAGCAAATTCAAATACAGTGTACCATCAAGTCCTTCTCGCCAAATAATCGTAAACTATATCTCACTTCCGATAATTAGTTTAGAGAAAAATCTGTATTCCTTCTTTTTTATCCCGCTATATTTTACCACAAATCTGTTACATTTTTACCAGGAAAAAAATATTCCTGGTATATTCTACCAGAAATCTGGTGTATTTTACCAGGAATTCTTTTAAAAATCACCTGGTAAATTTTAACAGGATTTCCTGGAAAATTCTACAAACATGGCTGGTAGGAATCTAAAAACCACTTTTTCTGGATAAATTTAGCGGGAAATCTGGTCACCGGTACCAGTTTTTTTTTTCTTGCTACTGGTTTACGTCGCAGTCTTTTAGTTTTTGTTTTCCCGGTCTATCCCATCGCGTTTTTTAAATGGCTATTGTATCTACTTCGCAGCAGTTTAGGCTTTCACTAACTTTTCGTCTGCACGTGATCTATTAAGGGACCTATTATTCTGGGTAAATATCAGAAGTTTGGTGTCCTTATTTAGTCTTCTTGTTTCGTCATCAGTAAATCCGTCCGTATCCGATTCTTGTTGGTGCTTCGCAAACATGATATTTTTATGTTGTCAGAAAGGCACTCCGATGGCACAACGCTCAACATAGAGGGCCAGATCCTTTGTATCCAAGCACGTGCATGCATGTAGACTCTAATTTTTGGAACAAACTTGTTATTACGAACAAAAATTGGAGTTAAGACTCTTAAAGTTAAGGCTCCACGGACTCCAAATTTCGGTGGAAAAGTTTTATAATTATCTTACGTTGCTCCTTCGTGTACTTTACCATGATGGAATTGTTGAACTTACGAAATAAATTGACACTAGCAATTAAGTAATTATTGAAAGGATGAGTACACAAATTAATTTTAATGTTGACAAGTCACTTGTAAAAAAAACCTATTGGATACTAAAATTGTAATGAAATCTCAAAAAGCGATTTGGATATCAAATTCTAGCGAACGCCATTAAAATCGTTTACAAAGATAATATTTGATTTCCAGTTACAAAGGCTCACTTACCAATGTAATTTAGAATTTTTGATCTTGTGGTAAAAGGGTAAACAAATCTTAACTATTCTCCAAAATCGTATGTGCAGCTAAAGCCGTGTCAAAAATGAATTTAGTGTTAATTAAAAGTTTTACTTCAAGCAAATACCGTCAACGAGAAAAAATACCTCACGATGAGCTGTGGAGCCTCAATAATGTATTAAATTGTAATTTGTTTTTAAAATTGTTGATTAGTAGATATTTATTTTTGTAAATAATGAAATTAAGATTTCCCATGGCTCCAAACCTCAACTATTTCATAGACTTTGTCAAAACAACAATGTTTCTTTATTCATGGGATTTGACTAGACTTTTCTTAACTCAACAACATAACCTAAGAAATTACTGGTTGTTTGTTGATTAAAATTTTGGGTATACCTCATATCAACTTAATTCAAAGTTGTTATCCAAAATTGTCCACAAAATATTGATCATAAAAAAAGACAAAATATACCATGATCCTGACATAATGATAAGATGATAGACTTTCCAAAAACAGAGGTTATAGGTAGCTATACCAACTTAACCGTATATCTAATTTCTTTTTTCTTATAACTTAACATCAGCGAAACAAACATCGCAAATTTGATGAAAGAGGTATTTTGTTTTGTCTTACCGACTTATACGAAGACAACAAGGACGAAAAGGACGACGTCGTCGTAGTTGTCTTGAGAAAAAACCCCAAGGACCACTACTATGTCGTCGTCGTTGTAGACTACGATATGACGACGTATTAAATGTAGACAACAATTCAACTTTCATCAACATTCTTATCATGAAAGCTTTCATTACATCAAAACCTCTTTAAAAATATATAACCACACTCACTCATCCAACATGAAAATTGTACAAAAAAAAATCATAAAGATTCGTATGGAAAGGAGAACTATCCCATTCCACAGAGCATCAGAGGCAAGGACGAAAAACAAAAATGGGAATAACAAGTCAGTCAGTCGGTCCATTAAACCAAGTCATTCATTTTCTAGCAAATAAGCAGAAAACACGCTGCCAAAATTTACTCTTCTTGTAATCCAAAAAAGAAAAACTATTAAAGATGGAAGAAGACTAAGGATCATACAATGTCTATCTTTTTGTGTTATCAAAAAGAAAACACACTCACACACAAAAAACAAAACAAAAATAGTAGAAAAAAGGAGATAGTGTATCCGTGCTCCTTACAGTTGGTTGCCGGCCAAATGGAGGCTTGATTCCCAACCTCGATTTGTGTAGAAATGTACTCATTATTTTGCAATTCCAAAAGTTATTGTGAATGGATGTTTGAGTGCTTTAAGGACTTGCCTACCAGCCAGCAGTCAGCCTTAGAACAAGAAACTGAAGAAGAACAAGAACAAGTCGTTCTGTCTCGGCTCTACTCCTTGCTTGTCCAATGTATTCCTATGGGTGACGATATGGTGGTGTGCGGAGCGGATGATGACTCTGCGTCCACGTCCACCGACCGACCGCAGGCCTGCGGTCATACGAACTTATTAAAATTACGAATAAGAATAATTTTGGTTGCCAAAAATTTTTCAGTTCAAAATAACTTCAAACTTCATAAATGAAGTGAGAAGGGGTTTTTATATTATGCCTTTGCCTTATGCCGAAGAAGTTTTTGGAAAGGTTCATTATCTTTAAACTTAATTCCGAAGTAAATCATTGTTTTCAATTTTTTGATGACGAGTTGTGATTTTGAGTTTTAGAGTTATTGCTTTTTTGGGAACATAAGAAATGCATAGAAATTATTTTGGAATGACGTCTTAAGGTTATTGAGCTTATAAAGGGTGGCTATAGGAAAGTTTTTCCAAAAAAAAACGCGTTAAATTGAGAAAAATGCATGAAATCTTTATTTGAATCGATAGCACGGTCCATATAATTTAATGTTTGAAGATAAATTTTTTTTTTAAATTAGGTAGCGCAACAGTCCATGAAGAACCAGGGCCTAGTGACTTACAACTCTCAACCATTCCTGTGTGTGAGTAATGTTGTCAGAGATGGAAGGGACCTTCAGTTTATATTCCGAATCCGAACGGCTAATTTGAGAAAGCACTTGGTCATGACAAGAATTACTCTTGGAGAATTTGTCAATTCCTCGGAAGAGGCAGTACCCGTGAAAAAAGTTAGGTGGGGCAGTCAATGATTGAACCTAAGACCCCCTTGCACGACAGTCCAACGCACTAACCATCACGCTAAGGGTACTAGAATGTTTGAAGATTATTTCATGCAAACGTTGACCTTAACTGCGCCTCAAATGGTCCATCCGCTTAGTCCAATTTTGGCATACTCTTTCCAACATTTTGGCTAGTAACTCCCAAATAAATGCTTCAATATTGTCTTCCAATGCGTCAATTGGAGAGAGCTTCCCTGTATGGACATGAGCTTTAACAAAGCCCCACAAAAATAATGTAAAGTCTTTAAATCGCACGATTTAGGCGGCTAATTGATCGGTCCCGAACGTGAACTTAATAAGTCCATTGTTGCGCGTGCTTGATGAAATGTGGCACTACCTTGTTGAAACCACATGTCATGCATGACAAGCTCTTTCATTTTGGGCAAAACAAAGTTGGATATCATCTCACGGTAGTGCTCACCATTGACAGTTACGTTACGATTCGCATCATCTTTGAAGAAGTAAGGTCCAATGATGCCACCAGCCCATAAACTGCACGAAACTGTGACTTTTTCTCGATGCATTGGTAGCTCTTGCAATGCTTCTGTCTGATATTCACTCCAAAATTGACAATTCTGCATGTTTATACATACCTTTTGAGCCAAAAATGAGCTTTGTCGCCGACGAATCGATAATTGATAGTCATCATTAGCGATGATGTCCAACAATGTAAATTTGGTGCGAAATTTGGTCACAATAGCCCGAATAGCCGCTTCAGTGGGTCGATTAAACTGACCATAGAATGAAAGAAGTGCGCGATGAAATTTCTTAACAGAGCACGCATTTTGATGGTAGGTAGGTAGAAATGGCGATCTCAAGGCAACCTAGCCTTAGATCCAATTAGCGCTTTAGTGCGCCGTTTTGATAAGGGAAAGATTCATAGAGAAGCTTTATAGCGATTATGTTAGAGCCATTTTCTCGCAATGAGAAAAAAGATTAGGTCTCTAATCTTTGTCTCAGATAGCTCATCAAGTTCGTGAAAGAGCTTTTAACAAATATTTCATTCTAGTGTTTGCCGAAGCAGGACATTTGCAGAGGAAATGGATTAGCGTTTCACTTTCTCTTTGGTCACTACAACTACGGTAAAAGGTGTTGTAAGAGATACCCAACTTATATGCATGAACTCCTATAGGCCAATGTCCGGTACAAACCGCAATAATCCTGGCTATGTCTTGCCTTGTCCTGCATAGAAGATCGTTTGTACGGGTTTTACTATAGGTGGGCCATATCTTCCTAGATATAATGTAGTTGGGTAAATTGCTCCATCTCCAGTTTGATTCAGTTTGGTAGATAGAAAAGATTTTACCCTTCATAGCACCAAGAGGAATGTTAACCATTTCCGCAAGTGAGCTATGAAGGGCCGATCCTTGCCTGGCTAGCTCGGTGCCCGTTCATTTCCCACGATACCATCAGTATGGCCCGGAACCCAGATCAGGGTGACACCGAGGTTAATATTCAGGCTCGACAGCTCATCGTGACATTGTTGGGCCAATTTAGATGAGGATGTAGCCGAGCTAATAGCTTTAACAGCTGCCTGACTGTTTGTAAAGATAGCCGCCCCCTGTGGTGCCCACGCAAGCTGTACTCTGAACCTTCTTTAGCTTATCAGTATTATAGGCTTTCCTAAGAGCAGGTCACCACACAATCGATCCATATGTTAAGATTGGACGAACTTCGGCTGTGTACTTCCATAAAATCATCTTCGACTGAAGTCCCCACTTTTTGCCGAAAGTTTTGCTGCATGCGTAGAAGGCAACACAGGCCTTCTTAACCCGTCCTTCAATATTTAGTTTCCAGTTTAGTTTAGGGTCGAGTATAACTCTCAAATATATTGCACTGGAAGACAATGATAGGATTTGACCGTTGAGTCGAGGTAGCGTGAAGGGCGGTACTTTAGTTTTGGTGGTAAAGAGCAACAGTTCAGTTTTGCTTTGGTTAACTCCTAGTCCACAACTAGTGGCCCAGCTGCTAATGTTCTTCAAAGCCGACTCCGTGATTTCACTAATGACAGAGGTGTACTTTCCTGACACCAATAGCACCAAGTCATCCGCATAAGCTACCGCCTTCACTCCACATCTCTCTAATTTAACGAGAATTGTATCCATGACCAGAAGCCATAGAAGAGGCGAAAGGGCACCACCCTGGGGTGTTCCCCTACTCACGTGTTTTGTTGCGATTGTATTGAACAGGGTGGCTCGAATCTTCCTACCACTGAGCATGGAAATATTCCATTTTCGAATGAAGTCTTCTACACCGAACTTAACGAACGATTCTTCTATGGATTCGGTAAGGACGTTGTGGTGGGAAGAGTAAATTCTTTATAATGGATTGTTTGTTCTACAGTACGCACTACCTCATGGAGTGCAGTCTCCGTAGATTTGCCCTTAAGATAAGCATGCTGAGAGCTTTCGAGAGGTCGTCCAACTAGGATTTCTCTAATATGGTAATCAAGAATGCGCTCCAAGGTTTTAAGCACAAAAGATGTTAAGCTTATTGGTCTGAAATCCTTCGCGGATTCATGACCTCGCCTACCCACTGTCGGGATAAAAACTACTTTTACCTGTCTCCACGACATGGGCACATGTTTGAGAAGGAGGCATCCTTTGATTTATATGGAGAGAAAGTATTGATGGCCCACAAAATATTTTCTCTGGTTATAACGGAATTGACTTGATCCACATGAGCTACGTTTAGCTATGTGGTTTCAAGTGGTTCGGGGTTATAACTCTCGCAACCCGGAAAGTGCGTCTTCATCAGTTGCTCAAGAGATTCGGCTGGAGAGGCTGTCCAGGTTCCATCAGGCTTTTTTAGAAATGAAGGATTACAATTTTCCTTCGATAAAACTATGCTGAGCCTTGCGGAGTCCTTTATGTCTTCGATTGATTGACAGTATTCTCTCCAGCCTTCTTTTGGCTGATGAAAGGGCTTGCTTGTAAATTTTAAGAGAGTCTTTATACGGTTGGTAAAACTTATGTTTGTGGCAGATATTGAAAATTGTCTTCGTCATTTTCCTAGGACTGGACGGCTATATTTAACTGGGCAAGAGACTCTAAAAGCTTGACTTATAGAAGCTACAAAGGATTTGACTTTTGATTCAAGGTCTCCTATCGAATTTGTGAGGTTCTGTAAGTTGCTTAGTTTGGAATTAGCAATTTTACTGAATTTTTTCCAGTCAATTCTTTTTGGATCTCTATAAATTACGGTTGTTTACTAAAGTAACATCAAGTAAATCCTTCCATCTATCATTATTTTCCGAGCTCGGAAAGACAAAAGTGGGAGTATTGCCTCTGTTACAAATGGTCATATTATTTTCAATAATAAAATCAAAAAGTGACTCACCTCGTTCGTTGATCTCAGAACTTCCCCTAAGGGTATGCCGAGCATTTGCGACGCGTCCGATCAGAAGGTTTGCCTTTTTGATTTTAGCTTCGGTTATGATTTTGCACACCTCCTCCGGAGGTGGTGGTGCATTATGGGCAGAGTAAAAAGAGTCCAACAGCAAACCCTGTGTATTCTTATCTTCAAATCTGACAACTGTCAGATCGGAAGTGCTAAAATTTGGACATAAAAACCATTTAAACGTTTCTTAGATAAAATACAAGATCTGGGATTACCTGATCTGCGGTTTTATAAAAGAGATCGTATTGGTTGTCTTGGAGGCCTCGCACCTTGAGGCCTTTTATCCACGGTTCTTGGATAACGCCAATGTCGAAGTTTTCCTCCCTAAGAAAAACTCTCAGATTATCTGAAGCACACTTAGAGTGCTTCAGATTAATCTTTATGACCTTCAGAGCGTTTTTAATTATTTTTAGCTGTAAAGCTGGGGCCCGGCAACTCGTTGGGGACCTCGACTCCGCTTATAACATCGTCAACCTCGACGTTGTCATCAGCTTTGTCTTCGTCTGTTCCCCGACTCTGCAGAATTTTAATTTTTGCATTCCTTATGCCAAAACTGAGTTTGTACTCGGCCTTTTCGAGATCCCCTAGACTTTCCTCGCTAATCCTCAGAATGTAAGAGGCGCTGGTCGAAGGTTTAGGCTTTGTATACGGTTTAGGAAGTATAGAAGTGAACAGCACTGCCTATACTTTCTATGGTTTTGGGTTGCTCATGCTGGAACTATAAGCACTAAATGAGCTCCCCTTCAAGGTCTCCTGGCTGGAGACCAAGAGTGGATGGTTCTTCGTTTGTCATGTCTAGTTCGTCCATTTTGTTTAATTTTTTTGTATGTTGGTCCCAAAAAAGAGGTCAGCCCCGGCAGAGCCGATATACCGGGGCATGGTAGAAAATAAGATGGACCCTGCCAAGGCATCCGAATGAGCTCGTTGGCGACTGGTTTGCCCACCAGCCTTTCATTCTTCGGCACGGATTATGTAAAACGCTCACACCAACACTAAAATTATTAACCCCATATCTATGGTCAAATTGCATTGCTAAGGCTTGCTACTATTGAGGAAACTTCAGCAATTCAACTTGACCTTAGCTGATCTTGACAACGTGCAAGATACCTGTGGTAATCATTACCGCCCGACACCCACTGGGAGGGTTTGAAATGAGGATTTTAAATGTTGATATTAAAATTCAATAATTTGCAAGCGTTGTTCATTTGTAAGACGATTCATGGTGAAATTATGGTCCAAACCGAAGATGTTTGATAGTGAAATAAACCAGAAAACGTGCGTCAGCTGTTTGAATTGGTGTTGCCAAAAAGATAATAGCTAAAAAATGAAAATAAATACGCAGTTCCTATATGAAATTGGCCATAAAAAGGATTTCTTTTAGAAAACAAAACCCTAGGAAAAATAAAACATAAACTAATTTCAAAGCAAAACATTATAAAATAACAATAAAAATTTAACTTGAAATATTCAATTTAAAACAACTTAAAATAAAATTCTACATAAATTAGTGCAATGTTACCCAATAGAAACATGGTGCATTTCATTTCTAGCTTCGAGCCATCCAGAAAACACAATAATTTGCTTACAAAAATATAGTATACTCGTAGTTGTTATAACTATCGTATGCCAGGAATACATCATATTCAAAAAATATTGTTTTGTTAATTAACAATGAAATGTACTAAATATTTGTCCGTATGTTATATAATGTTTTATATGAAAATCAACATGGACGTAATTTCAACTAAAGCTATTCTTTATTTTCCCAAAACTCAAATCTGTATTTATAAGCTGACGGGATGAACCAACAATTCCTCCTAACATCAGGCTTGCCAGAGTAGGATTTTTATAAGAAATTAGGCTACCCAGAAAAATGACAGTTTGATCGAATTAATTGGGTACGAAGAATTTATTTTTTTGGAATATCCTTAGAAGAATTGGTTTAAGTCGGTTGTAAGAAAATACATTAAAAATTGATGTTTTTGATTTTCTGGTTGGCTGTTAATTTTTCTTTCAAACGAAAATTTAATGTTGACGAGATGGTAATTGCTCTGAAGAGAATCACAAAGTTGTGTACAGATTGATCCAATAATTGGAAGATAACCTTGAACCCTTCAAATGAATTTGCTCCTGAGCTTTAAATATTCCATTCACTTGGTCCTTTCTAAAATTTCGAATAGGCTGGAATGCTGACAACTTCCCATCAGATATTTAAGTTATAAGCATGCTAATTAAAACGACCATGAATCACTAAATTAGAAAATAATTGCATGGTTATCTTTATGCCTCTCTGTACACCACGTTATCTGTGGTATTTGTAGAGGGCTATAAAACGTATTGATTTTCAGGATATCCTACTAGAAAGTGCCACATACAATTACTTACTTACTTAAGGTGGTCCGGTGCGGACCTGGGCCTAAACCAACTTGCGTCTCCAGCTAGCTCGGCCACTAGCTACCTGTCTCCTGTTTCGCACGCCAAGTTGGTTGAGGTCCTCTCCCACCTGGGCGCGCCATCTGAGTCGCCGTCTTCCTCTACTGCGCCGCCGTCCCTCTGGATTGGATTCGAAGACCTTCCGGGCTAGAGCGTTGATGTCCATCCGCTCTATATGACCTAGCCATCTAAGCCGTTGGACTTTAATTCTGCTAACCAGATCATCGTTATATCTTCTCCTCCATTTTCCATCTATGCGTACGGGCTCGAAAATCATCCGAAGAATTTTTCTCTCAAAACATCCTTAGACACTCATCTTTCTTTGACAGGGTCCAGGCCCTTTGCGCCATAAATGAGAACCGGAATGATGAGTGTCGACCCTGATGGAGCAGCGTGCATTCTCCATCGTCTTACTGCACAAACGGATAAGTTTGAAAGGGATGCCAAAACTAGACATTGCTCGGTAGAGCTCTTCCCTATAGATGATGTCATACGCGGCTTTAAAATCGATAAAGAGATGGTGGGTATCGATTTGAAGCTCCTGGGTTTTTTCCAAGATCTGCCGTAGTGTGAATATTTGGTCGATAGTGGACCTTCCTGGTCTGAAGCCACACTGATAAGGACCAATCAGGTTGTTGACGAATGGCTTCAGACCTTCACATAAAACGGCAGAGAGGATCTTATACGCAATGTTAAGGAGACTTATGCCTCTGTAGTTGCGGCAGTATCGGGCCATAGTGTGAAATTTCACTCATCGGTCATGATTCTTCCGACCATATTTTGCAGATGAGTTGGTGCGTGGTCCCTACCAAGTCACCGCCTGCTGCTTTGAATAGTTCGGCAGTGATGCCGTATGCCTCAACAGCTTTGTTTGATTTCAGTTAAGACATAGCTATCTTCACTTCGTCGAGGTCGGGTAGGCGGCATTGTTGATCTGTGTCGCCGAGGTTGAGTGGTCCTTTCTCCCTTACAGCGGAATTCGAATCGTCATCGCCGTTGTATAATTTAGAGAAGTGGTCTTTCCATGTTCTCAACATCGACTGGGGTTCTGCTACTATGTTCCCCTGATCGTTCTTTTTACCTTTTGGTGAAATTTACGAACCTCATTCCTGTTGTGACATCCCTCTATCTCCTCGATTGCGCTCTTTTCATGCTCTCTTTTTTCCATCTTAGAAACCGGTGTTCCTCTTTTCTTTTCTGCTCGTAGAGCTCACGTGTAGCTCTAGTCCTTTTATGCAGCGCCGTTTTGTATGCCTGTGGTTTCGATGCGTGCGATTGCCGGCATGTCCCGCAACGAAATCGATCAGCCTGAATCTGTTGTCGGAGGTGGTGTCGTGCAGGCTGTATCTTCCGATTATACCACTAACAATGTCTTCTCTTCGTAGCTTGGAATTAAAATCTTCTAAGACAATTTTAATGTTATGGCCAGGGCACTGCTCATATGTCTTGTCCAAGAGCTCGAAGAATATGTCTTTGGTGTCTTCATCTTTCTCCTCTATTGGGACATGCGCGCATATTAGCCTTATGTTGTAGAATTTAACCTTGATACGGATTGTATAGTGATGCGCTCGCTCACACTGTTGAAACTCAAGACTTTTTGCCTGAGTCTAGTTCCAACAACAAATCCACACCCAAATAGACGCTGTTTTTGTTCTTGGTAGCAGTCACCGTAGTATTGTATATATCGCAGTCTTTTAGTTTGCGTTTGCCCGGTCCATCCCATCGCACTTCTTGGATGGCTGTAATATCTGCCTTGAAGCAGTTTAAGGCTTCCGCTAATTGTTCTGCTGCACGTGGTCTGTTAAGGGACCTAACATTCCACGTACATATCGTTGTCCTTATTTCGTTTGCGTGGGTTGTCAACAGTGATTCTGGCCGTATCCGAGGCTTGTTGGTGCTTCGCAACTAAAGGTATTTTTTACGTGGCACAACCCCCAACCTGGAGGGCCAGATCCTTAATATAACTCCAAGGAGGGGGAGCCGGATTAACAGCTATTTACAGGCCTGGGCTTCAAATATGTCGAAGGAGCCCTATAAGGTGTTCACTAAGTAGTTCAACCTTACTGGAACTGTAGACGCCACCGTTGATTCCATCTCGAGAATTCGTCCGCTGCCGCCTTTATAAGGAGAGATGCTTTAGTGGAAACACCTCTCCCTCCCTCTCTCGTTTGCTGCCCGCAACAACTTTCCACTGGGGTTGGAACCCAACCTCCAGTTAAGGTACTAGGCACGCGATGTTCACCGCGGGAAGGTGAGAATAGGAGTTGATAGACAGAGGTGGGTTTTAAGAAAAACCTGTGGACGCTTGTGTCCTCTTGAATGCACATGTCTACCATTTGAACATCCATTAATCTATGCATTTTAACAAAAACAGGATCATTCAACTTAGGCAAAAAGAGTTAAGATGAACTTATTTGTGGACACACATTTTAAGTATTTCCTACTTGAATATTTAGTTACTTTTGCAATATTGATTTTGATAAATAGATTTTGGAACAACGCGAACAAAACTGCGGAAGTCATTATTAATCTATCAACTTCCAAAATGTTTGCAATCTTTTTGATTATATCTCAACACTAAAAACGTTGATGCTATAAATGTCTATTTAAAATTTGTAACACATGTTAACATGATTTGAGCGATTTTGTTCGCGTTTTTCAAGTTGGGCAAAATTTCAGTGTCCAAATGTTGGATTGTAATTTTCGGAAGCCAAAGCCTTTGTATTGATATAGATTTCAAGATATTACTTCTATAATTTAACTCGTAACATACAAAATATCATTTTCGACTTAGATTTTTAAGTTTAATTTAAAAGTCTATCAGTTACAATTCATTTTTAGCAGTGAAACTCTTGCTTAACTTGAATAAATTTAAAGAAATTACGTCTTCAATAAAATTGATAAAATACTTTGAAACATTCGCTACTTTAATCCCGGTATTTTTTTGCTTGGTTTGGTTAAAGCTTCTGCTAGTTAAATTTTAATTTTTTTGGATTGAAAAACATTAAATCTATGAATATTGCCTGATGATGATGTGATACATCTGTTATCCGAAGCATTGTTTAAAAAACACGGGATTTTAATCGCGTCTGTCAGGACCTGGAGAATGTCCTAGATGTTTCTACTGTAAATATTCGTAATCAGGGAGTCGAAGGCCTAGGCCATCTCTGCAGGAAAAATGCGGAAATGTAGACGTCAGTCATCTACATGTTAGCAATGAGGGAGTCGAAGGCTTCCGGATGAGTCCAATTTCAAGTAGAATCCCAGAAGTCTAAAAACGCCAAAAAAAATCGTTTTCGCCGACCTTTGCATAATAAATATGACCACCTAACCGCCAGTTGAAACCATATTTGTAATCAGCGAGTCTTAGGAGTCAAGTAGCAAATATTAGAAGTGGTTTCCTTCCATATTTCCATTTTCCAGACAAATGCGGCTGACAGCTGCTAGCAGACGAACGTTTCTTGAATCACTCCTATTGAGACTATTATCAAGTCGGGCAACTAAACGTGTTCGGGAGATGGCAACCCTGGTAAACAATACTTTTTTCATTTAATTTTTTGTTTTCCTTTTTAAATTTACCAGATATTATTTTTATTGAAATTAAGCTATTTTGGGCTACTCCCTTGGCTCCGATTATGTTCTACAATTATTCTAAAAAATGTTCAAGATATGGTAACCCTGTTATAAATATCTTTTTCTATATTCATCACAGTTTTTTGTTGTTGTTATTTTTGTTGTTGTTGTACTTTTTATTCTCTTCGGTTCGGTAACACGGCATGAACGGAAACGGAAAAGAGTATTCACAATGCATAACAATTTGTGTATGTAAAACATTTGTTTGTGTTATCTCTATGTTTTGTAGAAAACATTAACATAAGTAAATAAATTGAAATTTGTTTTGTAAATTTTCCATTTTGGGGAAACAAGGCGGAGGAGTATTGTGGGGGGGGCGACAGGGTGATGATATAGCTGATGCTTTGTATTGTTGGTTGGCTCGTGTATAGTTCTTTTGGTTTGAATGTGATGATGATGACGACAACAAGGACGAACGACCACGACCAACGACGACGATGAAGACGATGGAGACGACGACGATGATGATGATGACGCCAGGGGTGGCAATGGCGATGGCGGTACCAATGCTGGGAGGAAGAAATGAAGAGGCGAAATTAAACAAACCGACCGTTGAAATTGTAGAATTGCTAAATATTCTGTTTTTGAATTTTTAACGGTTGTCCTGAAGAGGGTGGGTGGTGGGGTTGATTTCGTTGAATAAGGGAGTCTTCGTCGTCCTTCGTAGTATAAATTAACAAACAGTTTTGATAAATATGCAAACATTCAAGGATTTTCACCAAACGTACTCAGGGTGAATTTTAATTTTTATTGAACATCATCCCTCTGTCGTGTACCTATGGTGTATATAGTCGTCGTCACTCGTTTGGAGTCAGTAAGCCATTCCCCCTCCATCACCACTTCAATGTCCTTACCCCACATCAAGGATATATAATCTTCATTATTTGCTAAAACCCTACTGAATGCTATTCCCTCCCGCACATCTCACTGCAATACCCTATGCTCTATCATCATCAAACAGGACAGAAGGGAAGAAGGGACCCTTTTCTACATATATTAAGAGTGTAGGTATATTCTTATTCTAAGGACGAGCAGCGTTGTGCGCTGCATGGAAGATATAACACTAACAATAATAACATTTAAGCTACCTGCCTATTTAGTTTAATGCTAACAATTTAAGTTAATTACACTTACCTACTTTATGGGTTTCGGTTGTTGTTCCTTTTGGATATTATTTGGAATACTCTTGTGTTTAATATTGAAAGGGACTTTAGTGGGGGACCACTTGATGATGGAACATGGATATTGCTATGCTTTTGGGAGCAGGGTGTGTGTATAGCAAATGTGAGTTTAGCTCACGTTTACCTTTAATATACTTATTAAAATGTTCCTTAATATCTTTCTTAACTGCGTCCATACTATGTTTATATGTACCTTTAATATCCCTTGACTTGAGGTTTGTTAAATGTTTATTTTCTGTTTAAAGGATTTGTGGGTATTTTCTTCATTTTTAATCTTAAAGGGTAAACAGGATAATGTTTTTTTTTTCTCTCATAAAAGTTTACTTCCGTTAATTTTTTGATAGAAGCTTTTTTATCAATTTTGTGAACTAAGATTTTGTTGAGAAATTTCAATCAAAGAAGGTTAACTACTGAAAAGCAAGCAGCGAACCTAGTCTTAACACAATTAATCACAAATTGATTAGTCCAATTTTTTCAAGTTTGAAAAATCTATGATTTCTAACTTTTTGACATTTCAAATGAATTGGTTTGACAGATTAGTTTCATTTTGTTATACTTTTTCACGTTCATAAGTAATAATACCTTAAATAGTTTTAATTAAAATTGGTGGTCTGTTTTACGGTCCAATTGAGAGGGCTCTTCGTAATACGGTTACATCAGCATACGGCACTTTTCTCACTTAAACACACTAAGGAACTTACTGTGTTTCCGTGAAAATCCTTTAATGTAATTTATTGTTTCTTAAGCAATTTCACATATGGAACAAAATCTAGAGTCAATAACTGCATCTGTACAAACAAAATTTATGACCCCTAATTTGAAGGTAATGAACACAAAGTGAGCAATGGCCTTCTCAACTATGAGGCCCGTTTCTGAATAAATTGGTATCAACTAAAGACCAGAAAGAATGTTGAAATCCCAACTCTTTGTTTTATAAAATTTAAACCTTTTGTTTAAAAGATTTTATCAAAAAAAAAGAGGCAGGGATGCGACCCACACTGATAACTTCCCATCCCGTCTGTCGTTGTGTCTTGCTTAAAAGTTTGTCTGTATGTACTCGTATCAATTTTTACCAAATTTGCGTTGTAGATTTTATTTTTTATGACTGTTGGATTTTTATATAAAAATTACAAAATATCGAAAACAATATTTTCTGTGAAATAAAATAAGTTTGAAGCCAACATTTTTAATTTTTGAAAAGCTATTTAAGTTTAAAGTAAATTTCTACCAAGTTTTAGTATTGTTTTTTTTTAGAGTTTTATTTTTTGTAAATAAAATGTCAATTCGATTTTATTCAAAATTATACTGAACAACAATATTTTTCAAAAGATAAAAGTAAATTAAAGCCAATATCTCAAAGTTTTGAAAAGATATTTGAGTCGAAAATCAATTTTTACCAACTTTTACTAATTTTTTTTTAGGTTTTTTTTTTTGTAAGAAAACTGTCAATTCGATTTTTCTCAACATTTTTTCAGAATGTTGAAAACAATATTTCTTATAATTTGAAATAAGTTTTTTAAGTTTTTCAAAGATATTTCAATCGGTATTCAATTTTTAACAACTTTGAGTAATGTTTTTTCTTAGATTTTTATTTTTTACAAAAAAGACTGACAATTCGATTTTTCTCAAAATTTTATCAGATGTCAAAAGCATTATTCTTCGTTGCTCAAAATTTTTTTGGAGATAAAATCATATTTTAGTCGTACAATTTTGGAGGTGACAATTTTTTTTCTCAGTTTTTTTGATTTATAAAAAACCGTTGAAAGGATTTTTTTCAAAAAATATACTTCTTTGATATCACGTTACAATATATTATATATATTAATATATTATATATATATTAAAATTTAATTCAAGTCTCTAGCGTTTTTGGTTCGTAAGATATTTAGTGTTAACCAAAATTTTCACCTTTTTTTCAAACTGCTATGGTAAAAAAACCACCCACGCAATTTACTTGAGAGCCCTTTCTGCATCTTTCTGCCAACATTTTAATCACTATTTTTCTCTGTTTTCATTTAGGATATTTAGGTCGAAAACCTTTTCTTATCACTTTTAAGTTATTTTTGTAGGCTCAAGTTTTTTTATAGGGGTTTTCAATAAAGGCGGGTAGATGAGGAAAATGTCAATCGTGGCGTTTGCTGTGTGGCACGTAGCGCTATGGTTCAATTTGGGCCATAGGAAATTAGTTATCATCGTTATATAGCGCTCGTTGTTGTGTTATTTTCTATACGGCAATTTTTTCTTCCAAAAATGGGCCTCGTCACTGAAGATAATTTTTCGACCAAAATTGGGGTCCTCTTCCAAATGATTCAAAGCCTAGTCAGCGAACAAACGGCGGCGTTGTGTATGGTCATGAACTTTGAGCTCCTGAGTCAGTTGGATCTTGCAAGCTCAAGTTCCTACGCAAAATTCACCAAGTTGAAGTCAGCGAAAGGCTGAGTTCTTGTGCAACTCGAGGAATAGACTGCTTCTTGTTCTGCTGTACAGTTTCACGGACGGCAACATCAATGTTCTCGGCCAATCTTGCGTTCCTTATACTTACGGGCGCTGGCTAATTGTTTACTGAACAGATCGTTTTGAATTTGGTCACGAAAGTTTGAAGAGTCGATTGTGAAGGGCCATCACGTCTACTGTTTTCACTCACGAATACTCATTAATAAATAATAAAGTTTTATCATTTGAACTTGTTGTTCAATCGTGTAACTTGCCAAGATGATTTGGCATAAGCAACTGAATAATAAACAAGATATTTGACAGATGTAGGGGCTCCAAAAAAAAAACCCTATATAAAAAGTCAATTGGTCAATCTCCTTTTGTTGCCAAGATATTTAAGTGAAAAACCAATTTTTACCAATATGAGAAGAATGTCTTAAGGGTTTTTATTTATTATAAGAAAAATAGCTACAGAATTTTTGTAAGAAAACTACACTTTTTTAACAACGATATTTTTTAGAGAATAAAGTAATTTTCAATTCAATACTTTCGTGTATTCTCTTAATATTCGAGTCGAAAATAAGTATAGTATTTTTTGTTGTTATTTTTTTTAAAACAAGCTGATTTTTTTTAAAGTTACTTTGTGTTAAATGCCAATATCTTTAATTTTATAAATTGCAAAGACATTGGATTCTAAAATTGGTGTTTACGAATTTTAAGCCTAATTTTGTTCAAGTTTATATTTTTTATAAAAAAAAACTTGAATCTTCATTTTTTTTTAAAGTTTCACAAATGTCAAAAACGTTGTTTTTTGATGTATTAAGTTATTTTGTAGTTAAGTTTTGAAAATAGTTCTTGCTAAAAAAACACGTTCAAAGAACAAACTAAAAAATGTTTGTTTCCAGTTGTTGACTGTTCTGTAACCATTATTTAAACAAATTTTAAAGAAGGGTTTTTGAAGATTTTGATCTGATGGACTCATTACCTTGACAAATGTTACTACTTTACCTTTAATAGTTGCAGTTATTTTTGAGGTACCCCAGACTGGTTTTCGTTTCAAAAAAATATCTTTGAATATTTTTTAGTTCTTCTAACTGCTTGCTTTCGTATAATCTATAACACCCTTACATTGTATCGTTAAAGACTTTGAATTATTAGATTCCTAATTATACAACTTTCTGTTAAAAGCAATTTACATTTTTATTAATCATATTGAATAACATTGATACTTAAACCTTTTACTGAAAGCTTGTTGATCAATGAGTGTCTATTGACTATTTCGAACACACATTTCTCCTTAGCAACGAAAATGGTCATAATACTTAGAACACATTTTTAACCAAAAGATTTGAGCAGTTATGATCCCTTAGTATTTAGACATATTTGTTCAATGGTCAATAAAGGATGAATAATGCCGTGTCGTAGGTAGGGTCATACACACCCTTATTTTGTCATTTTTCTAACAACTGCTAACGGTGAAATTGCAGGAGTTAATCCATTCGTTTTGAATTTGTTCAGTACACCAAGTCTCAGAATAATTGTCGATTACTTTTTTAAGTCATCACGAATTGAATGACATTTGAATTTCAAATACAAACAGTTAGGCTTTTCGAAGTTCTTGGGAAATATAGGTACTAGAGAACACAATTCACAGTCATATTTCCCTATCACCAATCAATCACTCAGTATTGGCTGAAAGTTGGAAAAGCCTTTTACAATCAGAATTTTATTTTTCGATTTTTATTGCGCAGAACACAATCAAAATTTTACCATTAAACGTTAATTTTTGTTCCACCGAATTCTATAATCATTTGTTTTATTAAATTTATTTTTACCAAATTCCACTTTTTTACAAGACTGATTGGAAGGACGTTGAATTGTTGGGCGGTGACGACATGAACTTCAGTTGATTTGTCTTCGATCTTATACCTTGTAAAAATTTCTTATTTCGTGAAAAAGCTGTTAATTTACCAGCTTAAGAAATATGTCGAAGAACGTAAGAGTCTTAATTACCTGCAGTATGGTTTTCGTAGCAATAGGTCCACTGGTGATTTAATGGTTCATCTAACCGAACTGTGGAAAAAAGATTATTGCACTTGATATATATTTTTAAATTATTTGATATCATAAAATAAATGGTTGTGTATCCGGGGGCTCCGTTTTGTCTACGACTTTCTTCCTCATATTCATAAACGATCTGTTGTCTGAAACTTCTATATTCCATTAAACTGTTTTGCTGATGACAGTAACCACAGATTTTCATATTCGTTTCTAGATTCATATCCTTGTCCTTCCGATGTGGAACTTTAAGGGCAGTGTATGATAAGCTCATTAAATTCCGATCTCGACAGCATTTTCCAATGGGGATTAATTAAGAACCGTGTAGAACTTAATGCTTTAAAAACTTAATGCTGTCTCCTGCCGTTAAAAAGTAACGCACCCCGATTCCGCTATCCATAAGTGGCACTTGCTAAAAACTATTCAACTTTCTTTACTCGGTACGAGTATCACAGATAACCTCTTATGGAATGATCACTTATTCGACATTGCCAAAAATTCTGCTTTGTGCTCAGGATTCCTCCGATGTTGCAAGCAATTTTTCACTCCTCCTGATCTGGCTGCACAATTTATATATCCTTCATGCACAGAGCTTGAATAACACTCATATATCTGGATTGGTGCTCCAAAAACAAGTTTAAATTTCTTAGATATAGGATCAAAAAGAAGCTTTGTAAATGAACACAGCCGCAATCTTACCTTTTGTTGTTTTATCAATAATTTTACAAACAATGTTCTTTCCAATTAGCCCGTTTCTTTCCACCCCTTAAACAATTAAGCCGGAATACTCACACTTCGAGCAATGCTCATCAGTTTCTCCTTGAGCTCAATTTCGAGCGTATTGTATAGTATAGAGATTTCTTTCATAAATCGCACATCGAGAATGTGGAATGCTTTAGCCAACTCTCTTTTTCCCTCCTATTTTGATGTTCAGAACTTTAATACCAATGTGCATCGGTATCTTTTTTTGAATCCTTCCCTGTTTTCCTAACTCTCGCTCCTCGTTTAAAAATAATATATAAAGGGTACTTATAACTCCTTGAGATCCGGTAAATTATTTAACTCCCCATAGAAAGTTATTGTAATGGGTCCGATTTGTCGAATTGAAAATTTTGACATTTCCCGACGTTTCAATGTCCCTAGAGTTTTAAGAAAGATGTCTGTGCGTGCGTGTGCGAACGTACGTTCGCGATGTTTTTTTGTCGTGCAAAGCTCAAAAACCAGTAGAGATATCGACTTAAAAAAAAAATTGTTATACAGTTAATATGCTGAAAGATGCAGAAACGGTTCTCAAGAAAATTGCGCGGGTGATTTTTTTCATCATAGTAGTTTAAAAAAAGTTGAAAATTTTTGGTTAACGCTAAATATCTCTCGAAGTTTTTTGTTTTTGTAAAAAATAGAAGCCTTCAACATCATTACTAATACATAGTTGGTAAAAATTGATTTTAGACTCAAATATCTTTTTTAAAAATTTGAGATTAATACTTTAAGAAATATTGTTTTTAACATTCGGTAACATTTTGAAAAAAAAATCGAACTGACAATTTTCGAAAAAATTGTAAGAAATGTTACTAAAATTGGTAAAAGTTGATTTCGACCATAAAGCTCGTTAACAAAAATAGATTTTCAAATCAAACTATTTCATCATATGCAAAATATTGTTGGTATTTTTAAGTTTCTTAGAATAATTCAATCTTCAAATCAACTTTTTTAACAAAACACAAAAACATATTAAACAAGACATATCGACAGACTTAATGGGCTTTTGGCTCAGCTTTTTTCTAGCTCCTACCTATTCGGGAGTATCCAACCTATACATGAAAAGATGTCAAAACTAGTGTTGCCCAAAAAAACAAAAATAGCAAAATAATCACCCATTAAAAGTCAAATCAATACCCTGTTAATTTTAACTTTTATCAAAGCTGGTTTTAATTCCCCTATCTAATTCTTGTTCAGTTTGGTTGAATCTTCAATAGTCCTTTGAAATTATTATTTAATAAAAACTGTTTCCTTAGAACATGTATTGTTGAATATCTCGAACGAATACGCCATTGTATAGAAAAGGTATTATCCTTTAATCCATTGATTGTATGTACTTGCTTCATCCATCATGTCCGTCGGTCGTGTCCTTCGGTTTGACTGTTTCCTCTTCACAAAATGTTAAATCCTCAAACATCCTATATCAACATCCCAATTAGAACAAACACTTCAGTACAATGCGTAGCGTATATTTGGTCAACATAATTCTGGAATATGAACTTTGGTAAAAGCGGAAGCCCAACGACAACGCTACGATGACGAAGACTACGACGAATATCAACACACAATAATTTGTAAGGGAGTAACAAGCAGCGAACCTCTTCGCTTAGAGAGGATAACTACAATGTGTACAGTACACTCTTCAAAACGTATTGAACACACAAAACCTTCGAAATCTTACCATCTTCCCGACACACTCAAGACTTCCACAAAGGGATAAGAGGGTTTTAGCTGACGTACACGACGTGTATATAAGTATAAGCGAGGCATTATTAATTAATGCCAAACATACCCTCGCTCGCTTTTAATGGATTTTAATTTTCAATTGCTCGCCGAATCAATATAAATATCATAAATCCATCTTACCAGAGCCCAAGCCCAAGCTCATCAAACCCAGCGCCAGAGAGTATCGGATTTAAGTTATGAGCTTGTAGCCTTAAGGGCACTTTCTTCATCCATAATTCTTGAAGATGTGAATAATTTTAAAAACAAAGCCCACGGATATTGTTGGCTCTTCTGTTTCTGTTTCTTTTGTTGTTGTTGGTTTTTTGTGTTATAGGTAGGTCGTAGCTTTTAGCTCGTATCTCGTAGGTGGTTGTAGGGTAGGGGTGTATATATTTTAGAGAAAAAAAAGGCTAAGGACGAGGAATATCCGTATTTTTCAAGTACAATAATCGAATTCCATCCATCCGCATCCGGCGAATTTCTCATGATTTGCATAATCCTGGTGCGCGTTTTATTGTTATCAGAATTCAACTTAGTTAATGTTTAGATTAATATCCATGGAATAACCCAATTATATCATAAATAACAGTGGGCGGAGGGGTTGGTATAAATGAATAGATGGTGTTTCCTGTTGTTAGCTGTATGGTTGTAGGGTTGGTCGGTCTTTCGTCTTATTTTGCTATTGCTGTATATTGCCAAATAGCTAAATACGGTTCTTGTATTTTATAATATTTAAAAATTCACCTAAATTCAGGCTGCTTTGCTTATCTTGGGCAATTTATAACTCCAAAATTTACACAGATGGGGATAGAAGAATTGGAATAGGAATGGGTTTGGGTATGGATGGGCTTTTTGGATGGTTGGGTTTGAAGTTCGGCATCGTGAGCCGGGAAACCAACGCTAAGTAATGTGTACTCGTTTAAGTGTGTAAAAGTTTAATTAGGACCAACAAATTGGTCAAATAGAAGATTTTGAGAGCTCTTGCTCTTCTCTGTGTTGTTTTTGTTATTTTACTATAGTTTTTCCGTTCTTCGAGAAAGAATAAATAAATGGAAAGCTAAGCAAATACAAACAGAAATGCTTTCGTTTTCATTTTGAAATGTTGTTTATCTTTAATCTCTCAAGACTCAAGCGATCTAAGTCTGTATACACTTGTGTTTGTGAGGAAAATATGTTTTTAAGAAATAGGTACATAAGTGTTTTAGATTAAGTATCAAAAGTTTTCGTGTCTGAAGTTCTGTCTCTTTTTTTTAAATTATTCTGCTGAATAACAAAAAATGTTAACATATGGTTTTGAGACTTTATCAATGCTTTTCACTTCTTCTGCATCGTGGATAAGATGTTTACGAGGAAAATGGAAAACTTACTTGATAAAATAATTTTTCATAGCTTTATCATTGAACATTTTTATCACGATTAGGGTATTATCTATCAAGCAGTAGGAACTCATGGCTTGATTCGAGATGTAAAGAGGTTATTAGGATGTAAGTTTACGGATTTACAAGGCCAACTCCACTGAGAAAAACCGGAATACATTCAAACAAGTTAAAAAAGAACTGTAAATGCATGATCAAAAATCACGGCAAAAAATACTACAATGTCCCAAAGGTAGTAAAACTTTCTAGTCATTTGTAAAAAACGTACGAAACACCACGTCATCCTCGGTTCCAACGCTCGTCCACAATGACAGTCCCTATGTAAGCTCGATTGATAAAGCCAATTTGCTTCCAGAACACTTTGTTAATTCGACACTATACCGGAGAGTGTCATGAGCCATCCTGTTCTTAAGAGCGTAAGCGATTGTTTGGGGTGAATGTTCTTTCACACTTGTGCAGTTGGAAGAGTACTAGAAGACCTTGACATACACAAATCCGCTGGCACTGGTAGTAACCCCCTTATTCTTCTGAAGTTGTTCTTCTACGCTGGAAAAACCACTGCGTAAGCTTTTTCATCTTTCCTTCTCTACAGGTCTTTGGGGGGTCAAACTGACATCCATGTAGTTGGAAGGAAGAAGTGCTTACTTACACCTCCACGTGGTGGCCCAAGTAAGAGAAATCAGTGCAGTTCGATGATGAATGATACCGATCAATTCGTAGTTATTGAAAAAGGCACTCCTTGGAAGAACGCATGAAGCTAAATTCCTAAAATAAAATTTTATGATCGTTGGTAAACACAGGACTGTCGTCCTTCTTCTTGACTTACTGAATATAAATATATATAAATATACAAAACTTTAAGTCGTCGGTATTTAATTTAAGTTTAAAAAAAGTCTGAAGTGGAATTAAAAATCGTTTTTAGGAATGATGTGAATTGTAGATAAAGTTCGGCGGATTTCATCCCACAAGAAGTCGGGCGACCACTACCAGGGTTATATTCCCTAGATGTCACTTCATCAAAGACTTAATTAACATACCACTGTAGATGTGGTTCAGCGTCATATGTTTGAGCCCCCAGGTTAATTCCAGGAACATATGTGGGATAACCTATTTGTGAGAATATCGTGGTGGCTGTTGTTTATCACATATACTCAATATATAGATAGACTAAGCCAATACCAAAAGTTAACGAAGATGTTAGAAGGAGGAACTCACTCGAAGCATTTCGCCAAATAAGAGAGAGTAAATCTTTGCGAATATCCTTTTGGTTATTTTCAAAAACGAAACGATAAAACAATGCCTGGGGCAGCAAATAAGAACTTCCTATCAAATTAAGGCTCATTGCCAGGTGTTGATGCTGTTAGCAATTATTCTCTACAGGTCTCTTACCGGGCGGATGAAAAAAAAGCATTTGTCCAGCAAGTCTCTGAAAAACGCGAATCATCTTCCCCCTCCAACTATCGTCCAATATCACCCACGTCCCTTCTTTCCAAAATCTTGGGAATTCTGCTTAATTATTAGCTTAAGAGATATTTCGAAGAACGGAAGCTTCTTAATGACCGGCAGTATGGATCTACTGTTGATCTCATAGTTTATCTCACCGAACTGTGGAACAAATCTTGACATCGTTTTGGAGAAAGAAATATTATTGCACTTTATATTTATAAGGCATTTGATAGAGTTTGTCATCAGGCTCTCTTATCGAAAATGTGTGCTTTTGATTTTCATAAATCTCGTCTTCGTTGAGTTAGAAATAAAATTTAAATTCAAGTAATATTGGAGTGTGATATCAACAAAATAAACGCTGCACGGAGTAAATTAAAGTACAGGTCCTAGGGATGGTCACCTGAGACACATGCCATAGGTGATCGATTTAAAAATGTTTGAGATTTTAAAAATAAAAAAAACTGACAGAATAATAATAATAATATTCTTATACTATAAACTCAATTCATCTGTCCCTTCTGGCATCTGTCACTTTTAACATCGTACATTTTAATGAAAAGGTCACTTCCATCAACAACTATTGTTCACTTTTGACCCCTGTCATTATTGGAATCTGTCAATTTAAAGATCTTTCAATTTTGACACCTGTCACTCTTGGAATCTGTTACATCATCAGTTACTTTTGACATTTGTAACTTTCTACGTTTTTCACTTCTGACACCTGTCAATCTTGGCATCTATCATTTTTGACATCCGTCACTTTTAACATCAATTACTTTTTACATCTGTCACTTCTGAAATCTGTCACTATTGACATCAACCACTTTAAATATTTTTTCACTTTTTACAGCTGTCATTTCAGTCCAGACCACTGCACTTTTAATATCGGTCACCTATTTCATGTGCACGTGCAAATATTCAAAACCAATCTCAATCCTAATCCTTTCTTTTTTTCCTAATTACTCCAACTGTGTCTTTTCATAATAAGGGTATTTTAACCCCTTTAAAGTGCGATCAATATAGAATGATAATAAACTTTGTAACATATTATTCCTATAATGGGTGATTTTTTGATATTTTCTTTTTGGCAACATTGCTTTAAAAAAAAAAGAGTAGCTATTTTTATTTAAAAATAATTATGTTATAAAATTAGTCATTTTCTTTGACAAAATAGACCGAACTAAGTTTTCGGTGATGTCAGGGGTTATTGAAGACCAAGCATTCGCAAGAGACGATAAGCTATCCTAAATTTTCGAACTCTCCGTTCCATTTCATCGCAGATGTGCTCTATGATATTGTGATCTGGAGACTGCTGTGCGGTGGTGGATGAAGCTCTTTTTTGTACCATAAACACTAGCCACTCCTTAATAATATTCGCCATATTTTTGGGCTCGTTGTTTTGGTGCAGGATTCAGCTGGTTCCAAGCCCTAGTGCTTCAGCAGAGGCGTGCAAATCATTACTCAAAATATCCAGAAATTGAAAATGATCCTGCAACCGACCCCATTACATGTCCTTCTCCGTGCTTAAAGATTTTTAATTTCCATTGCTTGGTTCACCTTCCGCCATATTTTTTCCTTGCCATCGGATCCAAAAATATTGAATTTACTTTCATCAGTAAAAAGTACACTATTCCGTGTTCGTGTTTTTCTCGATTAACGTTGCTGATTAATGGTGTTTTTCTTTGCAATCTTCAATTAAACCCTTCATAGGTATCTCAAAATTTTTCGCACGGTCTCTGGGTGGACTTCTTTTCACGACGTAGTTGCAATGTTAAACAGTTTTCTGCGTGTTAATCAGTTCATTGAATCATATAAATCAATAAAGAAAGGGTTTTTCCAAAAGGGCGGATTGATGTTGAAATGGAATAAAAAAAGAGGCTGGGATGCGACCCACCCTAATAACTTCCCATTTCGTCTGTTGATTTGCCTTGCTTTAAAGTTTATAGGTTTACGTGTTATGTTAAAAAAGTTTTACCAACAATATTTTCATATAAAGGAATAGTTTATTTTGAAAATCTAGTTTTGTTAAATAGATTTTTAGTCGAAAAAAATGTTTACCAATTTTTGTAGCATTTCTTAAATTTTTACAAACTTAATGAAAGAAATTTATTTGAGAGATATCAAGAGCCATCAATTTTTACCAAATTTTGCGTACTATGTTCTGGAGATTTTATTTTTGTATGAAATAACGGAATGTTCGATTTTTATTAAAAAAAAACAACTGAACATCGAAAAGAATATTTTCTGTGAAATAAAAACAGATTGAATGCAATATTTTTAATTTTTGAATAGCCATTTCAGTTGAAAGTAAATTTTAACCAAGTTTCAATTTTGTTTTTTCTTTATTTTTTTGTAAGAAAATTGTCAATTAATTTTTTCTTAAAATTTTTCTGAATGTTGAAAACAATATTTCTTATATGTAAAAATTAGTTGCATAATCTCAAATTGTTGAAAAGATATCAATTTTTACCAACTTCTATTAATGTTTTTGTTTTAGGTTTTTATTTTTTATACAAAAATTTTACTTGATGTTAAAAACGTTATTTTTCGTAACACAAAATTGTTTTACAGATAAAATCATTTTGTATTCCTAAATTTTTCGATTTGACAATTTTTTTTTTCAGTTTTTTGATTATTAAAAAAACAGTTAATTGGTTTTTTCTTTCAAAAAATATACTTCTTTGGTTTACCATGAAGTGTGGAATATGACATCATTCAAATGCCTGCCTCGGCTTCTTACGGTACACGGATTCGGCTGAATTTGAGCGATATCCTGTGTTATGTTCTCCCTTAGGGCATTGGTCGATTGTGGTTTATTTTATCTGCGACTTCAAGAAACCCCCCTTAACGTATAACCTTGATGGCCAATTCACATCAACCCTGCAAAAGATAACTTCACCCTCAAATCGATAATATAAAATGTCAATCGTTGCGTTTGCTGTGTTGCACGTAGCCCCGCGACGGCAGCCGTCTTGCTTGAACCACATGGTGCAATTTTTGGTTTAAGAAATTAGTTATCATCGTTATGTAGCGGTCGCTGTTGACGATGACCGCCTCACTAACGTCGTTTTCAAAAAAATACGCACCAATTATGCCACCGCACCTGCCACAAATCCACACCAAATCGTATCTTTTTGAGGATGCATTATCACCTGGTGAACTACGCCTGGGTTTCCGTCGTCCCATATACGGTAATTGAGCTTGTAAATACAGCCATTCATCCAAAAAAGCGCCTCATCGCTGAAGATGTTTTTTCGGCCATTGGGGTCGTCTTCCAAACGATTCGAAGCCCAATCAGCGGCTTTGTCTATGGGCATGAACTTTGAGCTTCTGGGTCAGTTTGATCTTGTTTGGGTGTAGGCCCAATTCCCGACGCAAAATTCTTCAAATTAAAGTCTGCAAAAGGCCGAGTTCTTGTTTAGGGCGAGGAATAGCCTGCCTCAGGTTCTGCTGTACACTTTCAAGGACTACGGACTGATCTTGCGTTCCTTCAACGTACGGTTTGTTGCTGATGATGACGTTTTGACCGAGACGTCGGTCGGTGTTGTAGGCCTTTTCATGATGACAGCTTGTACTTTGTTTTGCCCTCATTAATCGATAAACACATTTTTGGCGCCTATTCTTCAACACTCATCGACATCACTCTGAGTTTTTCTGATTATGTCAATGTCATCAGCTTATGCTAGTACTTGGACAGACTTTTGAATATCTCCTTTTAGCAACAGCTTTTTACACCTGCCTATGTAATAACAATAATAAATTCCTGCATTTGCGCCTGAAGGCATGTTTTCGTTAGTCTTTCAATTTTATTAAGGAATCAATTTTGTTTCGAAAAATATCGTACGAACTAGGTTTTTGGTTGAAGGATTTTTTTTTAACAGATAATTGGCATACAAAATAGGATTCAAAATAAAATACTTGTTTAATATTTTTCTTATTTTCATTCAAATTTCCTTTGTCCAAATAAATATTTTAATAAATACAAATAAAAATAGAAAAATTGTCGATGCTTCTTGATACAACAATAAGTTGCATTCCCAATCAATGGTTTTCTAAGAGTTTCGCCTTTCGAAATCATTATTTTACTATAGGTACAATTCGTTTCCATATACAGTTTCGTGCTCTAAAGACCAAATTCCTACATTCATATATTTAATTTTTACAAAAATCGTTTCAAGTGCTTCCATACTTCATCGGTTTCCATTTCGATTTCGATTCCAGTTTGCCATCATCATATTGATATGTGATCCTTGTTTCCTTTCAGTATTTGAAGTCAACTGCAGGCAGACTTGGTTATAAACAAATTCACTTGTTCCTGTTGACCTGTTTTTATTATTTCATTTCATACCCATCTTTGATAAGTACATATGTATATAAATTTTAATTGAGTTTTCTCAAAGATTCAAAAAAAATCTTTCTTCCTGTTCTGGGAACAGGGCAACCGAAATAAAAGACCGTTTTATTTTAATTTAAAACACTTTTATTTAAGCGTCAGATCCCTTACCGTTGGTCGGGGGAAATCATCGGCTATACGTTGATAAACTTGTGAAAAAACTAAACTAGAAAGAGATCTGGAGATCCCTTTTATATTATTAATATGCTAACGCAGCAAACCTTTGTTTGACTGCGGATGATGCAATGATTCAATATTGTCAAATACTTTTGATATCCATTTGATACTCTTGCACAAGGCTGAAGGCCAAGAAGTGCTGATATGCAATTTATGTTTATTATCGTTGCATCATCTTTGAAGAATTATTACAATGTGTTTAATTGAATTTGAAGTCAAGATTTTGCGTGGGTTTATCTTTGTTCGAAATTTGTTGGGGCGCACAAGTGTGCTTGGATATAACACCCCCCTCTTTAGATTCTTCTAAGGGTCGGAAATTGACCGTTGGAAGATTTACATTATTTATTATCTTCCTTTTTTTACTTTTTAATTTTAGATAAACATAAATTATTACAATTATTAAAATGAATGAAATGATAAAGTATATTTTGAAACTTGACTTTTTATGACTATATTTCAATTCTTGTATTTCTTTTAAATTGTTTATATTTTGGTATTTTAATTCTTCAAAAGTTAATTCTTCAATTTTAGTATAATTTATATCCAATATTGTATTAGGAATTAAAAGCTCATGCTTATAATTTTTCCTTTCATATGATTTATTGTTTATTTTAACTTTACAATTTTCAAATCTAATAAGGTAGTTACCTTTAATTTTAATTTTTTGATTATTACAATTTTGATTAAGTTCTTGTAATTTTACATTAATTAATACAAGATTATTATTTCCTATTTCTAATACTTGTTCATTTATATTTTTTATAAGTTTACAATTCATTGACTTTTTAAGTATATTTTCTATACAATCATCATTTATTTTGGTTAAATTTTGTACATATTTAGTACTGTCATATATTATTTGATCTTTTGTCAGATAAAGGTGTTTGTGTATTTTTAATTGGGAATTACTATCCTTATTTGGAATGGGTTGAACGTATATCTTTTTATACAGTTCATTTGTATATTTGGGTACTTTAATTATAAATATAATATTTGTTTTATATAGGGCTAAACTGAGTTTTAACTCTTCCAAGTTATTTATATTAATGCCGTATTTATCTATTTCTTCTACAGTTAAAATATCTCTGCTGAGTATTCCTAATCTTGAAGTCATTATTATTTCTTTTATTTTTTCTATGTCTTCATGTAAATATTCGAGGTTTTCTCTTAACTTTATCTCGTACTGTATTTTAGCTATATCTTTTACGTAATCGTAGCTTTCTACAAATGTATTGATTCTTTTAATTATGTTATTAGTTTCATTATTTAAAGTTTCAGTAAGTATTTTGATTTGTTTATTAAATTTTTCATTTATTATTATTTGTTTGTTTAAATTTGTTATCTCATTATGATTGTTTGTTTCTATTATTTTTAGATGTTCTTCGATATCATGGCGATCATTGTCGTCCATGGTTCCGTATAAAAATTTCATACCTGTTCCTAAAATATTTATTAATCCTCTTTTTTGTCTATTTGATTTAGGATGGGGTAAGAGTACTTCAAACTCTTTTCGTATTTTTGACATTTTTCTTATAAAGCTGCCATTTTCTTCTGGAATTCTTTTAACATTCCTTTCCATAATTTCTATATTTTGTTCATATTCAGTTAGATTTATTATATGAATTATAGTATCGTAACTTTCTATTAATGGATATTCTTCTAGTTGGATTAAAGTGAATCCATTTCCCTTATTTAAGTCAATGACTTCCAATTCTGCTCGTACTTGGTTGAGGGTTATCGTAATCATCATTATTATAATTATTTTCTGCATTATCGCCATGGGTTGCAACATTTGATGCAATATCCTTATTGGATCTGAAACTGGAAGATTTTATTTGTTGATATTTTTTCTTCTTCCTAAATTGATCTTTATGAAGAATGCGATTAGGAATTTTTTTAAATCTATTTCCTTCTTGTAACGTGTATTTTTTATCAGTTTTATTAATAACTTTCACCTTTTTATGTTTAGGTACGATTTTGTTTTTTATTTTCTCTTGTTCTGTTACCTGCGCATAATTTTCGTCTATGCTTACATCTTTTCTATTAATGTTTAATTTATTTAATATTTTTATTTTATGTTCTTCAATTCGTTTATAGATTATTTCGTTGTCAATTTTATTAAAGTGAACGTCGATTGGTTTTTCTTTGGTAGTTAAATGGATTACGTTATTGTAAGATTCAAGTGCTTTTGTAGCGTGCTTTATTGGTATATCTTGGAATTTTTTAAATATTTCGTCATCTTTGACATATATGCAATTTAGTATTGTTGTATCTACTTCTTTTATTATGTTTATAAAGTCTTCTTCTTTATATTCTTTTCTACTGAATGTTATTCTTCTTTTTCCAACATGTGGGTACAAAATTTCTTGATGATCATTTTCATTGATTTCAAGAATTATTTGTCGATTAAATAAATTAACCGGTTTTTTACTAATAGGAATAAGATGTGAACTATCTGATTCAGCACTATGCTGTGTTGCTAACTCATCTTGGTTATGTAAAATGACTTTATTGTCTTCTATTTTGATTCTGGAAAGTGCATCTGCTACTTTATTCTCTTTGCCTTGCATATATTCAATTTTAAAATCGTATTCTTCTAATTTTATTTTCCATCGTTGGAGTCTGGTATTTGGCTCTTTTAAATTGTGTGACCATACTAAAGGTCTATGATCTGTTTTAATAATGAATTGTCTACCGTATAGGTAATATCTAAATTGTTTCGTTGCCCAAACTATTGCTAATAATTTCTTTTCAATTGTACTGTAATTGCACTCATGTTTATTAAGTGTTCTTGAGGCAAAACTGAGAGGTCCATGTGTTTGACTTAACACGGCTCCAATAGCAAAATTGCTGGCGTCAGTTGTTAGTGTAAATTCTTTTGAGAAGTCAGGGTGTCTATTTATTAAATCGTTAGTCATTAACGTTTTCAATTTATGAATAGATTCTTTGTAATCATGGCCATTTATATTTATTTTGCTGTTTTTCTTTAGGCATAAAGTTAAAGGTTTAATTATTTTTGCATAGTCATCTATAAATTTTCTATAGTATCCTGTTAATCCTAGAAAGCTCTGTATTTCTCTTACTGTTTTTGGGAAAGGAAAATTCTTTATAGTTTCAATTTTCTTTGGATTTGGTTTTACACCATTTGGGGTTACTACATGCCCTAAAAATTCTGTCTCTTTTCGTAGAAACTCAGATTTATTTAGTGATACTTTAAGATTTGCATTCTTGAGTGTCAATAAGATTTTATGGAGTGAATCCATATGTTCTTGTAGGCTAGAGGAGAATATTATGATGTCATCTAAATAAACGTAACATATTTTTCCTATGTAATCTTTCAAGACCTCATTCATGAGTCTTTGGAAAGTTGCAGGTGCATTCTTTAAACCGAATGGCATTCTTACGAACTCATAATGTCCCGTTAATGTACTAAATGCTGTTTTTTCCCTGTCTTTAGCTTCAACTTCTATTTGATAAAATCCTTTTGTTAGATCTAACGTTGTAAAATATATTGCTTGTCCTAGCTTATCTAATATCGAATCCATGTTTGGAATAGGATATTTATCTTCTTTAGTAACATTGTTTAACTTTCTATAATCTATTACTATTCGCCACTCTTTATTACCAGCGTGGTCTTCTTTTTTAGGAACGACCCAAATTGGGGCGTTATAAGGCGAAGTAGAATGTTGAATTATTTTTGATTCAAGCATCTCTTTTATTTGCCTATCCACTTCTTTTTTGTGGACCTCAGGATATCTGTATATCCTTGTATATATGGGAGAGTTATCTTCCGTTGGGATGTTATGTTTTACATGATTTGTAAAAGTTAAATCATCACCCTTTTTATAAAATGCTCCGTCGCATTCTTTTATTAATTTATATAATATTTGTTTTTCTTCTTTGTTTAAGTGATCTGTTCGCAGATCCTTTTTCACTTCATTATTTAATATGGAGTCTACGAGTTTTATTTCATTAAAATAATTGATTGTCTTTTCATATTCCTTTTCTTCATTTTCGCTGAAGAATAAAGGAATGATTTCGTCATTCAATTTCAATGTTTTATTTTTGTAATTTATTTCTCCATCATTTGGAATCAAAATATTGTTTCCAATTATTCCATTATACTCTTCATTGAAGGTGTGCACTTGGAATTCACAATCATTTTTTACAGATAATGCAAATCTGTTTTTTGGTATTATTACATCTTTTTTTACTATTATAGGGTTTCCTGCTGTCCGTATTGTCATGGGATTGGTACGCCATTTTGTAAATTCTTTTGGAGAATCTTGTTCCCGCAAAAGACTATTAGTTGCTCCGGTGTCAATAAGGAGTCTTAAAATTGTATTCCCTTTTTCTAATTTAATATAGGGAAGTGAGATTCCGAGGCAAAATGCCGAAAATTTGCTTGCGTTTGTTCTTTTTGTTTGTCTACGTAGTTAGCTTCATGTGCTCTCCTTACTTGGGGTGAACTTGGATCGATATCCATTGGTTCAAATCTTTGAGGATACTGTCTATTTCTGTTATTATTGTTATTATTATAATTATTATTATTTGGTCTATTATAATTATTTTGATTGTTTGGCACATAAGGTTTTGGTTGCCAATTTTTATTATTTTCATTATTCCTAAATGGATTATTAGGATTTTTTAAGTTATTATTATTATTTTTATTCTTATTCTCATATCTATTTTCAAATTTTTTATTAGTATTAGTGTGCTTTTGTTTTTCATTATTAAAGTCATTATTTTGTCGTGTGATAAATCCTGCTTGAGTTATCTCATGAAGTGCTGACTCCATGGTTGTGGGTTTTAATGCATATAGAATTGTTCTCATATGCGTCGGTAATCTTTCTTTAAAGATTTTAAGCGCTGTTTCGTTATTACGAGGGATATCAGAAATATTATATTCTTGTAAACTCTTTTGGTTTAATAAGGAAAGGGTATGTTGTATGTAGTTATAAAATTTAATCGGATCGCCTCTATATTGAGAAGCTCTGAGATCCTCATATAATTGGAACGAATTTTTAAATCCACCGAAATTTTGCAAAAGCATGTTTTTTATATCAATCCATCTTGTAAGATGGGTATGAATTTCGATAGCCTGTCTGGCTCTTCCTATAAATTTACTCTTAAGAATATTTATACACATTTTTTGAGAAATGTCATTATAAGTTAATAATGTGGGGATTATATCATCCACATTTGAAATAAAAATAGGGAGGTCTTCGGTTTTACCGTCAAAATTTTGTAATCTTTCTATATATTTAAGGGGATTTAATTCCAAAGATCTTAAATTATTATTACCTCCTACTAATGGTGGTTGTTGCGGCTGCTGTTGCTGCTCTTGCTGTTGTTGTGCTACTGATGGTTCCATGTTGTCTGCTTGTTCTTGAAAGTTTCTTTGCTGGTTGTAGTTTAGCTGCCTTAATTCAGCTCGTTGCGAATCTCTTCTGATTCGGTTCATCAACTTGATCTCGTTGGGGCTTTAGATCATGCCACTTACATCCACGTTGGATTCAAGTGGATTTTCCACATATAATTTGAACCATAAATTTTAAAATTTTTTTAGGTAGGTATATTTTTTTCTTTTAGTTGCACTATTTGTTGCATTTAACCTTTTTGATTTTGCTTGTTATCGTTCCTTTTGGTTTATTTTTTTTTTATTTTGTTTTTAATTTGTTTGCACTTTTACTTTTATGTAAAAAAATTATATTTTTTTTTTTTTTATGTTCTTTTTATTTATTTATTAATTTTTCTTTTTTTCACTCACTCATTTTTTTATTTTTACTCAATTTTCAGTATAGGGTTTTTTTTCAATTAATTTATTAATTATAATTGTTCATCCGCCTTTAATTTCACTTCTACTCTTCCACTTTTCACTCTTCACTAAAAATTATTTCCTCTCTATGAGGCTTCGCAACATTAACCATATTCACTGGCGTTGGTTACTAAATAATTTTTTCTTTTTAATAATTTTCGATTTTCGTTCGAAAAATTATTATTTTTTTTTGTAATTAAATTTAGTTAAATGAAATTCACGATTTTCGTTCGAAAATTAATCACTTTTACTTTATTTAATTTTTTTTTTGTTTGCATTTATTTTTTATTGTTAACTAAAACACGTTTTTGCATTTATTAATTTTCACAATAAAAACAAATTTTTTGGGTCGCGAAAAAAAAAATTTAATTCCGGTTCGACCACTGGATTACCATGTCTCTTATAATTTTCACTTATAATCTGACTGGAATCCTACCGACTGCGCCAATTTTAATTGAGTTTTCTCAAAGATTCAAAAAAAATCTTTCTTCCTGTTCTGGGAACAGGGCAACCGAAATAAAAGACCGTTTTATTTTAATTTAAAACACTTTTATTTAAGCGTCAGATCCCTTACCGTTGGTCGGGGGAAATCATCGGCTATACGTTGATAAACTTGTGAAAAAACTAAACTAGAAAGAGATCTGGAGATCCCTTTTATATTATTAATATGCTAACGCAGCAAACCTTTGTTTGACTGCGGATGATGCAATGATTCAATATTGTCAAATACTTTTGATATCCATTTGATACTCTTGCACAAGGCTGAAGGCCAAGAAGTGCTGATATGCAATTTATGTTTATTATCGTTGCATCATCTTTGAAGAATTATTACAATGTGTTTAATTGAATTTGAAGTCAAGATTTTGCGTGGGTTTATCTTTGTTCGAAATTTGTTGGGGCGCACAAGTGTGCTTGGATATAACATATATGTACATGTGTATGTAGAAAAAGAAGAGAGACATCAAATATATGCACATACATACGTAGAAGGTGGTTCAAAAGTGTCTTACTAATTTGAAAAATGTCATAATTCTGTTATTTTTATTTTTAAGGAGCTCATAAAACAAACTTTGGAGAAATACTGAAATGAGTAACAGGATTTCAGTAAGGACCCAACTAATTGAATTTTATAACCCAAAGATCCTATCAGGGTAATTTTAATGTTCGAAATCCTCAAGAAGAAGCTGGAAGAAATCTCACTGCTGAACTTAAGTGAATGTGAAGAGTCTAAAAACATCGACACCATTGAGTTCTGGTCAACTCCGAAGAGTTCTAAGAACAAAATTAAAGCTGTTTAGTTTCGAAATCCCATGTGGGTAAGATTTAAAGTTAGAAGACCCTAAAAAAAACATTCTACGAATAGTTTCCAAAAATGCATGTTTAAAAGGCCTCCACGTTCTCCGGATTAGGTTAGGTTAGGAGTTAGGTTAACGTGGCTGCGGATTAAAATCCATACACTTAGGCCATGAGAAAGGCCCATTGTGATACCACATGAATCTAGAGAACTACTTCCTACTGGTCGAACCATTTTGAGCTTTTTATAAAGCGAAGAAGAAATTTGATATCCTCTTTAACTAGTTCATTGGGATTATCAAAAGAGTAGTCCCCCAGATGAAGTTTGCTCCGGATTAGACTGCACCGAATTTTTTCTAGGGAGTTATTTTAAGGGTAAAGTGAAGGCAAAAACGAACCTAGAATATCTACCAATCGATGATAAAAATTATTGAAATTGGTTCCTTAATTCTTAAGAAATATTAAACACAAAATAATGGTTCCATGTGGGAATCTGTAGAAGATGTAAAATCCAGGGTTACAGTCTTTGAAGCATTAGTTGAAACTTCTTTTAAGATTTCATGCCCGTTAAAATGTATGTATACAAAATTACCTCCCTGTTTGGGACGAACACCTTACTCATCTAAGAGATATGAACATAACGATCTTGCATATCTGAAACGAACAAGATTTTTACTAACCATATAGGAACTGCCAAAAAACAATATTGCCAATCGATTAAGGACATTTAAGATTCTAGTAGACTTGCTAGTCTTATTGAAGGAATATTGCAATCCATCTATTCTGAAGAAACTTCGTGGATTGTGGACATGCTCTCCAGCTGAGTCCTTGGAAGTACTGATGGCGTCGCATTTTACTGCCTGCAAAAATTGCAACCCCGACACTCTTAATTTGTTAATACTTTTTCTTCCTTTAAATCTCCAGGTGTGGATGGCATACTACCATACACGATTCTCCAAAATCAGCAAGACATAGCAGTAAAATGGCTGGAGATCATTTTCAAAGGATGTCCCCATCCCAATAATGTGATGGAGGCAGTTTAAATAATTTATTATCCCGAAACAAGGTAGACGTGGTCTTTCGAGCAATTAGCCTGACCTCTTTTGCGCTTAAATCACTGTAACGCACGTACAAATGGTATACCTTTATTATCAAAAATAGTGTTCGATAACGCAAACGTTGCGCGAATTGCGCCCATTTTACGGTAGACGTAATGGCTATTCACAGTCGAGTCTTCAGTAAACAATCAGCCAACACTCTTACGTTCAAGAAATGAAACTCGGCCCTTCGCAGACTTTAACTTGGTGAATTTTGCGTCGGAACTTGGGCCTACACCAGTACAAGATCCAACTGAACCAGGAGCTCAAAGTTCATGACCATAGACAACGATGTTTGTTCGCTGACTTGGGCTTCGAATCATAAAAAGGACCCCAAAAAAGTCCCTGTTCGGTCCGTACTTTTCAAAAACGACGTTAGTGAGGCGGTCACCGTCAACAGTAATTTCTTATGGCCCAAATTGAACCATATGAACCTAGACGACATGTGGATCCAGCAGGACGGCGGAGCGGCGCTACGTGCCATTTACATGAACGATTTGAGGGTAAGGTTATCTATCGCAGGGCTGATGTTAACTGGCCACCATAGTCATGCGATTTGACCCCGCTAGACTTTTTCCTATAGAGTTTCTTGAAGTCGCAGGTCTATGCAAATAAACCACAATCGACAGATGCCCCTAAACGTGAACATAACACAGGCAATCGCCCAAAAAAGGCCAATCTTCTTCAACGTCTAATTATCAACCGATTGTACTTACATCCTTTCTTTCCAAGGTCACGGAAACGCTGATTTATTATCAACTCAAGAAATATCTCGAAGATCGAAAGCTTCTTAATGACCGACAATACGGTTTTTCGGAGCAGTAGGTAAATCTGGTGATCTCATGGTTCAACTCACCGAACAGTGGAGCAAATTTTGACATCGTTTTGGAGAAAGTAAGATTATTACACTTGATATTTCAAAATCGTTTGGCATCAAGCTCTCGTATCGAGAATGGCGTTCTTTCGGTTTTCACAAATCCCTGCTTCATTGGATTAGTAATTACCTTTCGAATCGTTGAATACAAGTTGTATTGGATGGATTCAAGTCTGAAAACCACAAAATAAATGCTGCCTTTCTCATTTTTTTAACGATCTCCCGTCTGCAACTTCTAATCCAATACATTGTTTCGGACGATAGTTACTCTTAGCTTTTTATATTCGTTTCTAGAATAACATCCCTCACCTTCGAATGTGGAACTGTAACGAGAAAATATGATAAGCTGATTAAATTCTGATCTAAACAGCATTGTACAAATGGGGAATTTAACGCTTCGAAAAACGAAATGCTGCCTTGTATCGTTAAAGCCAGATATACCCCCCTTGCCATTATCCATAAATGGCACTTGCATCGAAGAGACTAAACATCTCGATATTCTCGATCTCGGATGTCGCCAAAATGCCACAAGATGTTTGGGTTTTCTAAAGCGATGCAAGAAGTTTTTTTCCTCTCTGATCTGGCTTTTATTTACAAGACTTATATACGTCCAAAGCTTGGGTATAACCTCCTATTTT